>NC_021165.2:33368093-33406105 GCF_000331145.2 Cicer arietinum
TCAATAAAATTTATGAAATTTGATATATATATATATATATATATATATAATATAACCATTTATTTATTAAAATCATTGTTTCCGTGCGGTTGCACGGGTTACAAACTAGTAAATAAATAAAATTCATCTTTTTGTTTGTTTTTACGAGATATTATCTTATTAGTTTAAATTTAAATAGCCTTACATAATAAACAAAACAATCCAATCACTATAATATCTTATTTTAAGAGATCTAATTTAGTTCTTGAAAATAAAATTAAAAACTTTTCAATCTTTTTAAAAATAAATCAGTTAAATTAGTCTTTGAAAAATTCAATTAAAAGTCCCTAGAAATTTAAAAAAATTATTTTAGTCTTTAAAAAAAAATCGGTATAATTTAGTTCTTCGCTCAATTTATGAAAAAATAAACTCTAGTGTTATTTCATATAGAGAAATAACAAGTTTAAGATATAAATTTTTCTTCGCTCTCGCGTTTCTGAAAGTACGTTATTGTTCTTCGTGCTCGCGTTTTTTAAGGTGCAATTTCATGCAATATTCATGAAGGATACGATTGTGATTTAATTTAGATATTATTGGCATTGTTTTTTTAAATTATATTATAATTTAGTGAATTTTTTATTGCAGTGATTAAATTGTTCATTTAATTATTGTCAGGAATTTAATTGTCTATTTTTAATTATTGTCAATGACCTAATTGATCGAGTCACACAATGACATGTTGATTAGAGTCACAAAGAGAGACTTTGATTATAGTCTTGACTCAGTTGCATACCAGAGGAGTGAAAATAGAGTATTTTATTAAGACAATCACTACACATTTAGAAAAATACATTAAAACATACATTATTTTAATACATTTTGTTTTCATCAAAATACGAATTAAGGATCATTATTCTTCAAATTAACTTGGTTCTAAATTGGTGTGCATTCCATGCCAATCGGCGTCTCATGTGACAAAAATTACGATCGTTGAGCAGCTTACGATCTTTTATCTTCTTTCAAGGATCATTGTGACGCCGTTTGTCACTTTCATTGTGACGTTATTTTTATTAAACCTGTATTTTTATTGTTTAAAATAATATTATTGTAACTTTCAAATTTCAATCCTTATCATTGCAATATTTTATTGGCTCTAATTTAACAAATTTCAAATTTCAATCATTGTAATTTAACTATTGAAAATGTAATTTCAAGTTTATATTATTGACACCTAATTTTGTCCGCTACTTTATAATTTTTAATAAATATATATAAAAAAATAAATAATAAATAAAACTAATAATGATGAAAATAATAATAAAAATAAATTGTTAGATTTTTAGAAAATCATGTTTGGTTTCTATTTGACTCAGATTCCTTTCTAGAAACTTTTACTATTTTTTAAAATAAAAAAAACAAACTTATTTAATTGAGTTGATGGTAATAAAAATCATTATAATGGTCATCATTTGAATGAAAAGAAACAAAAAAAATATGAATCAATGGTAATAAAAATCAGTATAATGGTGGTTAATTGAATAGAAAAGAAACCGAAGAAATAAATTAATGATAATAAGAATTAGTATAATTGTAGCCAATTAAATGAAAAGAAAACGAAAGAAACAGATTAATGATAATTCATTGACAATTATTCTCTTGTCTTTTGTAATCTACACCAAAAAAGTGTATAAATAGTCTACCACAAGAGGACAAGAGGGGAGGAGAATTGGGAGCACAATTGGGGGGACAAGAGGGAACACAATTGAGAGAACAAAAAAATAAAAGAGAAAAGAGAATAATAGAGAGAAAAGAGAGAAGAAAGATTGAAACGAGCTACAAAAGATCCTTTCTAGTGCAGTAAACATTTATTTTTCTTTTTTCTTCTTGTCTATTTTTTTTTTTACATTATTATTGTTATAGAGTTTTTTTTTTTTACTATTCTATGCACGTATGATATAAACAATAATTTTTTTTGGTTTCATGAGAAGTTTTAGAATCAACTAATAAAAATCGATTTGATTGTTGTATAATCGTTTATTTCTTTATCAAATTTGTGATCTTTCATTTTTATTGTGTTTTATTTCTTGTGCATTAGATCTTAAACTCTATTATTATTACCGCCAATGGTTCGCGCCACATATGCGTCGCCGACTCACGGATCTCCTCTTGAATCTTTATCCTCTATAGTTTATAAAAATAAAAAAGTAGTAAAAATGTTTTCTTTAAAATAAAACGATACACAAATCAGTATACAACATATCACTCCTATTATTATTATTATTATTATTATTATTATTATTATTATTATTATTATTATTATTATTATTATTATTATTATTATTATTATTATTATTATTATTATCATTATTACTATTATTATCACCATTATGTTGTTAATTTATTTTGATATATATATAAAGTAAAATTAATAATAAAATTGATCAACACATAAATATTTTCTATCCAAGAACTACGTTAGTTTTGATTTCTCTATTGCACCTAGGATACGTAGGAGCAAGGTCTTTCCCTTGTCAAACCAAATTAATAAAAAAAACATTTTTCCTTCTTTTATTAATGTAAATAATTTATTTTTTTGTTGTTATTATTCTTTTTGGGGTAAAAATAAATAAATAGTCTATATATAATTAATTATAGGGTAACTGTTATAACGGACATAGGGTGATAATATTTTCCCTACTCGTAATTGACTCCCGAATCCGAATTTTTTGGTTCAAAAATCATTATATTAGGTTTTATCCAGTTTTTCCTTTAATAAAAATAAAATTGGTGGCGACTCATTTTTCGCGGACAAACCGGACACGACAACTGACAACTCCATTGGGGATTTTTGAGAGTCAAGCCCAATTTAATTAATTGTATATAATTATTTATTATTTTATTTATATTACCCCTATTGTTTTATTTGTTTTATTTGTTTTATTTATTTTCTTATATTGTGAATATAATTATATGTGTTTTGTTAATTTATTTGCATTGTAACGATTGTTTTATTTTATTTTATTTATTTTTCTATACACTATTCTAACATGACTCACACACTTATGAGTGAACTCTATACCCGGGCTGAGTGCAAACCTAAGATAAGTTAGAGACTATGTAATGATAATCTTCTGGATGTACATCCTGTTTGGTTGTCATGAAAGTCTCACCTAGAGTTGACATTTTCTAGAACATTTCCATTTTAATAGTTTACCTATTAATTGGTTTAATATTTTAGAATTGAGTTGTGTGCTCTAGGAACCGATTTAGAACTATAGAGACACCCACAGTAAAGGTTCACAATAAAAAACCATCAATTAAGAAAAGAACCATGTAGGGCACATGTATATATGAAAAAAAAAACTTACTCTAGCTATATCTCATTTTTATCATAATTCATTGCATAATCATGCATGTTTCATCTTTTATTTTATTTTACAATATGTTTTTCTTCTTCTCTTCATTTTTTTTAGAAAAAGTGATTGAATATTAGGAGGTAGTAAAATATTTCAATTAAATAGGTTTTATCCGATTTATTTTAGGTTTTATCCGATTTTTCCTTTAATAAAAATAAAATTGGTGGCGACTCCTTTTTCGCAGACAAACCGGACGCGACATATATAATCTAATAACTTATTTTTTTTAAGCATTATTAATTTATAATTAACTATTATAAACAATTTTATTAATAAATTCATTAATTTGTTTATTTTAATAAAACCGTGAGTGTGGCTAGTTTGAATTGTGATATTCAAACTTCGATTTTTACAAGTTCTTTATTTAATTTTGAAAATTATTTTTCAATGGATTATTTGAATATACAATTTTGTTCAGATTTATTTTTATTAACAAAAAATGATGATTGAAGAGTAGTTTTTTTTTTTATTTTGATAAACAATAAAAACGCATGTTTAATAAAATTAAAATTCTTGAGTCAAAAAAATATATAAATAAAAATAAAATTCTTAAATAATTCTATTTTGCAACTACTAGAATAAGTTTTATTTTTTGGATACAACATTAGGGAGTTTTTAATTTGAGTTATTACACAAATAGAAGAAATTTTTTTAGAGATATTATAGCATATAGTATCCAAGAGTGATTGAATGGGGATACAATCACATAACATCTTTAGTAAATAATTTAATCTTATGCATTAATTAAATCCAATGGTTATTATTAATAGTTCTCATTTCTCATAATAACTATCAATTCTCACCGGATACGCTCCCTATATATATAATTATTTATATTATCAAATTATAAACATATATATTCTAATATTATATTTTTATACTCCTTTATAATACTAGGTATGTGTTATTTTTATTATTGTGACACCGTTTGTCACTTTCCAGTACCAAAATAAATATTTACTCCATTAATCCTACTTACTAATTTCTACACCATAACTTGTATCATTTTTAATGTTTTAATATATATATATATATTATATGGTGTTATTATTAATATGATTACTAAAAATATATTGTTTGAGGATTATTATAATTTTAAATATTTTAAGAAAATTATTTTGATTTTTTTTCTTTAATAACTTTGAATATTTGCTAAAAAAAAATAATCAAGTAATTGAACTCAAGTGATTAATGAGTTTCAATTAAAGATAAATGACTCGAGAATCCGAGTTTAAATACAGTCTATAGCAATTTTTAATCAGATTTTACTTATCTCCCAATTTTCCACAAGTCTTTTAAATTTTTATATTGTCTTTTTAAATCTGCAAGGCTTTTTAATATTAAGAAAAAAACAACTTCAATTCAAAATACACTTTTAGACCCTAAGGTGGTGATTTGATAAGTTTTTCATTGACATTAACCTAAATAGAAACTATATTTTAAAGGGGAGTCAATTTTATGAGTGTAAGACCCATAGAAAAATAGTCATTGTTTAAGTTATATTTATTTATATTTTGTTCTAATATAAATACAAGATTTATGTTTTCATAAGAACTCAAATTTACTATTCACTCTATAACTCTTTTTTAAAAATCAAATTTTATACGTTCTTAGTTACATATATTTTCTCTGTCATAACATTCATTCATGCAAATTTCAACCATTAACATCCAACGAAGTAAACAACATGTCTCTATGATCAAATTGAGCAATAAAAAAAACAGAACTTACAGATTTCATATGCTCAAAAAAATTCAAATTTAACACATTATACCAACACATAAATTTGCAAACAGAAGAAAGCAACAAATAAGTCTCGGATTACAAACATTATAAAGAATATTGTATTGCAAATGTGTTGCATTCAATAATGACATCATACAATCTTTCACTTAGACATCATTTTCTTTCCTAAATCTCATCCATTGACTTGCAACTAATTAGAAAATATGAATGGTCTATATCATATCAAAATAGATATTTATGTGAATTTCACTAAATTAAATAGGTCTCTGCATCTCGCTTTCTATACGAAGAGATCTATGTAGATGATTTTTTCTCCACAATAAATGTTATGCTAAATACAATTTCTCAGTTAATATATTTCAATCATTTTTTTTGCAAAAAACAATGGTTATAGACTGGATATGTGATAACTTCTTGATTTCAATGTTTAGAATATGACCATTCTAGATTTTTGACTTAAAAAGAATGGAGAGATTAGTTGAAGCTCTTCTTAGTGACCATAAATATTTTCCTTTGTTCACAACTGTCGAATCACAAATTACTTGCAACTTTTTCATCATGTAAGCTCTTGTAATCAAATGCTTCAAAAAACTTATTTCCAGTGCTTTGCCAGTAAATCTTTTTACTGTAACAAATTTTAACTTCATACAAACAAAATCAGGCACTTCTCGGTTCTCCCAGAACATTGAATTAGGAAATGGTAGAGCACAATCATCAAAAGTATCGGTGAAAACTGATGATTCCTCTACCTGAAAAAGGAAATTACATTCCAAATATCATATTCGATGAAAAATATCATGCTCTAATGTGTAGTTAAAAATTAATATAGTATTAAAGATTAAAGTATAACAAGATAAATAGTCACATACTGGTACTGTAATTTCAAGAGTATTAAGATGGAAGCACATTGGTAGTATGTAAGAAAATGCCAAAATATCTCTTATGTTATTCAAATCCAAATCAATCGACAAGGTTGATAGATTTCGAAAAATATTAGTTGGTTTATGTACCTACATTGAAGAGATAGTTAGCACAACTACATATTATAAGTATAGAAAAATAAATCATAATCCTTATGAACAAGACACTATAATATAATTCAAACATTAAACAATAATTATACATTATTTTATCCAATCCGTAATCAAAGCAAAATAATAAAATTTTGAATTGTATTTTGAAGCATTCGTTGCAAATGTTTTAAATCAGTCTCACAATCTTTAATATGGTGGAAAATCGTTGCTACTATAAGCACTATTATACGTTGAAAAATATATTTTTCTACTGTTATATTAGTTGTGATTATAATAATAAATAAAAAATGTGAAATAAGTACTTTTTCATTACCTTCATGTCTTTCATATGTTACCCTTTAAAAATTTTAACAGCAGAAGAAAATGTATTAGTTCTCCTACTCTAATTTATATGTGTTGAGATGTGTTTCATTAATTCTAAGTGCTATTCGTATGTGTTTCATTAATTCTAAGTGATATTTGTAGTGCATGTCTTTTTTATCGAATGCTGATATTTAACACTGTTTAATTTATTTATTTTCTCTATTTATGACTAGTGTTAGCAGCAACGATCTTTTTAATCAAAAGCTGATATTTAACATTATTTAATTTATTTATTTTTTCAAATTATGAATAGTGTTAATATGTCGATGTCAATGTCAATGAATATGTTCATTGCAATTTAATTTCATATGTTATCACATTATAGGTCTAATTATTTTAAGTTTGTGTTTCATATTAACTCAAGCAAAAGAATAGTTAAACTAAGAAATTAAAGAATAGTTTTTTGGTTTAAAATAAGAAGTATTTTATTAAAAAAAAATTAAAAAGTTACCACTGGAATTTCAAATAGCAGAAACTTACATACTTTGATTATAAAATCTAATCAAGAAATTGATCATAACATAGTATATATTATTTTTAGAATGAAATATAAACAAAAATAATAATTAAAAAGTTGAAGTATCTTGTCTTAATTTAAAATCAGATGTCATTTTTATTATAATTTATTCTAGAGGGAGTAAATATATTAAATATTATTTTGAAAACACAAACTCTAACCACATTAAAATAATAGAATCGGAGATAACTTACCAAAAGGTTACTGCAATTTTCAAAAATTTCACGAGTTTGTAGAATATCTTGAGGATCTGAAAGAGGATCTAAATTGCAAGTATAAGAGAAATTCCATAGGTTATGAGAATTAATTCTAAGACACTTTGGAGGGCACCTTAGAGAATCAATCACCAAAACATGAAGCTCCTCAACATTAACATCTATCTCTTCAACATCCAACAACAAAAGCTCCAAATATTTAAGATTTTTGTTTTCAATCTTGAGGCTATCGAAACCATCTGACTCAATGAGACAAAATTTCTCTAAACCAAAACAATTTTTCAAAATTCCATTGATGATACTATCCACCATAGACATTTTCTCCAACTTCAAAATTTTCAACTTTTCACAACTTTCAAATGCAGGTAAAACCGAATCTATAAGTTTGTAGTTAGTCAACTGAAGGGAACACAAATTTGAAAATATCTTAGGCTTAAATTCATCACCAATCATAGTTAAAGAGTGACACTCCAAACTCAAAGAACTTAACTTTTTTCTCTCCACAACAAACTCAACCAATGTTTTCAAATGTCCAAGGGAAACATTTTGATGAAGATGTTTGAAGCAACAACTAATCAAATAATCACCAATATGTTGATGCAATATAGTGTTAACAATTTCACTATATTTCCTAGCATGTTCTTCGGTGGCTAAGGACTTCAAAAATTTATTATATGAAATTCGGTTATAAAATTTTGGTAAGGCTTTGAACATGTGAGTGCAATCAAAATCAAAGTGAGAAACATTATTTCTCAAATGTATCCATCTCTTTGATAGAACGCTTGTTTTCACGACATCATCAATCGAAAGAGAAGAGATTATGGAAAACAAAATATCATCCGGTAGTTGACTTATGAAATCTACTCTTCCCTTTTCATTCACTTCCTTTTTTGATGATGGTATAGACATAACTTTCTTCACCCGAAAATTGAAATTTTTGATTGGTAACATTGACATAACCTATTTTTGATGAAAATGTTAAGAACGTAATAAATATATATATATATATATATATATATATATATATATATAATATCTCTTATAAAAAAGATATAATCTTTTTTGTTACAAGATATTATATAATTTGTAATTTAAATAGTCTAACAATAAGAACAAAACAAGATCTAATCACGATATGATCTTATTTTCCAAAAAATTAAAAAAGATACGATCTTATTCGTTATTCGTTTTTCAGGCACACAGTGTACTAATTCAATTTTATTTTGATCTATATTTTTTATTTCTTTTCGTTAGGAGTGTATTAATTTCTTAGGATTTGAAAGAATTTAAATAGATTTATTCTTTTTATAATAAAAAAAGTCTTGAGTTAAAATATAATAACTCAACAGCTAAATCCTACCATGTCTCCCCCTATAATATAATAAATTTATATTTTTTATATTTTTATTCTTTGTGACTCAATATTTAAGAATAAACGACTTCTAAAATTTACTCAAAATTCTTATCCCAATTTTCTTTATTATTTTTCTAAAATATTTCTTTCACAAGAACAATTTCTTACGAAGAAAAAGAAAGATACACTAAATGTCTAAACTAATTTTACATTAATAATAAATGGTAATCAATTATTTCATTATATCACTACATATTTATAATTTTTATCATTAAATAACCACTTACTTAGTTATTTGTGTTTATTGTTAATATAAAATTAGTTACATACTGTGTCATCAAACCATTTTCTAAAAATATATGTTAATATGTAAAAGGATTATATAGTTTTGGTGTAAGCTGTTTTCCAAATTTAGTCTTTCTATTGTTGCTTATCTCTCAACAACTTTATTTTTTTAAACAAAACTTATTTTATAAAAAAATAAACAATTGAAGTAGAGCGTAAATAACAACTTTCTGGCAATATATTAATAATACATTAATTATTTTGTTCCCGCTGGTTTATCATTAAGATATCTTTCAAGAGATGTATGTGATCGATATAGTTTTGATCTTAAGATACAATGTAGTAATATAATAGCTAAAAAGTGTGTACCTGATATGAAATATATGCCTTGGATGGCTATGGCTGGAAACTCAGAAAACTAAGATTAGTTGAAGTGACGGCTGTATTGTTTTAATAGAGTTGCGTTTTTACTTTATATCTGATGGAAAGGTTAGCAATTTAATAACAATATATATACACATTATATTTTATAAAAAAATATAATATCTTATAGTCTAACGATAAAAACGAAACAAATCTAACCACCACATGATATTATTTTATCAACAAAAAAAAATATTGGATGAATTTTAGTTTTGAACCATATTTTAATTGATCTCTATCTTTTTTGTTTAGAGTGTATTCAATTAGAATTTAAAAAGATTTATTTACATTTTTTATAGTGAAAAAGTCTTGTAAGATCAAAATTTTAATGCAGTAACTAAAGAGCTAATTACTACCTAACTATGAGTTGACCGGACTACAAATCTCCTTCTATAATATAAAAAATATTTTTTATCATTCAATATTTGACACATCATCACATTATTTTATAAATAAATGAAACAATCTTCAAAATATATTAAATTAAATGCTTATCTCATTTTTTATTTATTATTTTCCAAAAATATTTTAATTACAAGAACCATTTTTGTTAAAGAGAAAAAAAAAGATATATTGTTCATATAGATTAATTTTACACTCATAATGAATGGTAACTCTTAATTTCATCATCGAATATAATTATAACTTTCATAATTAAATAACTACTTAATTAATTATTTGTGTTTATTTTTAATATAAAAATATTTTGTTGACTCTGTATGATCATTAAACTATTTCTTTTAAAGTATGTGTTAATATATGGTTATCTCAAAAGAATTTAATTTCTATGTGATATTGGTATAAAAAATTTACACTATCAATCATTAACAATCAATCATATTCGTGACTATTACAGAAATGAAAGTAAAAGGATTAACTATATATAAAATAAATAACACTGAATGAACAAATAAATAAATCTATAGTTATATATAAAAATAATTACTTAGTTTTTGTGTAATTTTTTGTTTTCCAAATATATTATTCAGGTTGTTTATCTCTCAACAACTTAACTTTTTAAAACAAAACTTCTTTTATTGTTTGGATTGGTAGATGACATGATAATTACTACTAAAAACTTACTAACATGTGAAGTTATATCGATTATAGCAATATCGACATTTAAGTCTTAAACAACAAAACTACTTTAATTACTTTTATTTCTTTAGTTACCTATAATTAATTGTGAAAAACTAATGTTAACTTATATATATATATATATATATATATATATTTATTTCTTATTTTTAAAATACAAATATAATTATTTTTATGAAAAGAATATAATGATAAAAGTATATTTAAAATATACAGGAAAAAATAATTTTTTTTATTACTATTATTATTATGTTTGATAAAAGTGCGATATTGCTCCTTCATATCTCCCGGTGCGATGGAAAAATTAAAATTACGTAGTTTTTGGGTAAAAAAATGCGGATGTGTTGATTGTTTTAAAGAAAATGTGTTTAGTTACAATAAAAAGAAATTGTTGATTTAATGAAAGAAAAGAAAACCTTGAGTCTGATAATTGATTTTGATGAAAATGTTTGGTTATTTCTTTTTTGGATTTGGTTAAGAAAGTTTAATATCACCAATTTGTCACAACTCGGTCATCTTAAATTATCACTGACAAGATGTCACATCTCAGTCGATCTTATTTTATTAAAAGGATAATTATTATTTAGAGTTTAAGATCATCAAGTTGTCATATCTCAGACGTCTTAAAATTAAGCATGACAAAATGTAATATTTCAACAAATCTTTTTAGCCACATTGATTTTGAAGAACATAGATTTTCATTTTGTTAAAGATGATAATGATAAACCTAAAAATGAATTTTGAATGCTTATAACTTCAATAATAGTTGATGTTGATTGTAGTTTACATTGATTTATTTTTTTATTTTAGTTTGATTTTTATTCATTTTCCTTCTAAAGTAGAACTTCAAACTCTTCTTATGGTTTTTTTTTTTTTAATGTATTAATAACATTCATTTGTATTTATTTAGGACTATTTAATTGGGATGATTTTCATTCTTGATAATTTAATTAATTTTAGATTTTAAGTAGAAAAAACTTTGTATTTAATCATTTGAAGTAAAACAATAGAGAGCTTTGTTTTATTGTCTCTCTAATATGAGTTATATAAAGACTAAAATGAGTAAGAATTAATTTTACGGAAATTAAACTCAAAAACAAGATAAAAAAGTAAAAATTCATATATTTGTAAAGATAAAAATAAATATAAAAAAGACAATATTTTTTACAATAAGAAAAGTAAAATATTGTATATATATAAAAACCAAAAAATATATGTTAATCTATTTTATTTTATTTTATCTTATTCATGTTATCAATCCTCAATAGTTTATGCCAAATTATACAAAAAAAAGCATACCAAACCTAAGATGAAGAAATAAGATTTGTAGAGCAATTCAGTAAGAGAACAACTAAGAGAACAACTAGCATTTGATAATCTTAATTCAACACTCAAACATTAATATATCTAAGAAACTAGTTAATAACATTCATTTGTATTTGTTTAGGACTATTTAATTGAGATGATTTTCATTCTTAATAATTTAATTAATTTTGGATTTTAAGTAGAAAAAACTTTGTATTTAATCATTTGAAGTACAACAATAGAGACCTTTGTTTTATTGTCTCTCTAATATGAGTTATATAAAGACTAAAATGAGTATGAATTAATTTTACGGAAATTAAACTCAAAAACAAGATAAAAAAAGTAAAAATTCATATATTTGTAAAGATAAAAATAAATATTAAAAAGACAATATTTTTTACAACAAAAAAGTAAAATATTGTATATATATAAAAACCAAAAAATATATGTTAATCTATTTTATTTTATTTTATTTTATCTTATTCATGTTATCAATCCTCAATAGTTTATGCATAATTATACAAAAAAAGCATACCAAACCTAAGATGATGAAATAAGATTTGTAGAACATTTCAGTAAGAGAACAACTAGCATTTGATAATCTTAATTCAAGACTCAAACATTAATATATCTAAGAAACTAGCGGACATCTTATTATATTTAAATTACTTTCAAATTCATCTAGCTACAGTCTATATTAAAACAAACTTATATCTCAATTAAATGACACATCACACACTTATGTGTCATATCATAACATTTGTTCTTAAATCTCATCCATTGACTTGCAACTAATTAGAAAATATGAATAATTAGAAAATATGAACGGTCAATATCACATCAAAATTGACATTTATGTGAACTTCACTAAATCAAATATAACTTCTTGATTTCAATGTGACCTACATCGAAAAGATAGTTAGCATAACTACATATTATAAGTATAGAAAAATAAATCATAATCCTTATAATATTATTCAAATATTAAACAATAATTATACATTATTTTATCCAATATCTAATCAAAGCAAAATAATAAAATTTTGAATTGTATTTTGTAGCATTCATTGCAAATGTTTTAAATCCATGTCACAATCTTCAATATTGTGGAAAATCATTGCTGCCATATACACTATTATACAAGTATGCGCGGGACTCTATGTTGAAAAATATATTTTTCTATTTTTTTCATTAGTTTTGATTATAATAATAATAATAATAAATAAATAAAATGTGAAACAAATACTTTTTCATTACCTTCATTTCTTTTTATATTTTACTTTTTAAAAAGTTTAACGGTAGAAGAGAAGAAAATGGATTAGTTCTGCAACTCTAACTTATATATGTTGAGATGTGTTTCATTAATTCTAATTACTATTTGTAGCATCGATCTTTTAGGTCAAAGGTGTATTCTGATATTTAATACTATTTAATTTATTTATTTTTTAAAATTATGACTGGGGTTAATATGCCAATATCAATATATGTGTTCATAGCAATTTACCACTATAATCAGATTTTAAGTTTTTTTATATAATATGTTATTACTTTATAGGTCTCATTATTTTAAGTTTTTGTTTCATATTAACTCATTAAAAATAAATAAAAAGTTAACAATGAAATTTTAAATAGTAAAAACTTACTTATTTTAATTACAAAAGTTAATCAAGGAAACCATCATAACATATATTATTTTTAGAATGGAATATAAATATAAATAATAATTGAAAATTTGAATTATCTTATCATAATATAAAATCACATACCATTTTTATTATAATTTATTTTAGAGGGAGTATATATATTATATATTATTTCGAAAATACAAATTATAACCACATGGAAATAATAGAATTGGAGATAACTTACCAAAAGGTTACTGCAATTGCAATTTTCAAAAACTTCACGAGTTGGCATAATATTTTGTCCCTCGATCTCCTGAGGAATTAGATCGCAAGTATAAGATGTTACGTCCGTGTTTAAGAAAATATATATAATAATAATAATAATAATAATAATAATAATAATAATAATAATAATAATAATAATAATAATAATAATAATAATAATAATAAAACAATTCTTTCTAAGATAGCACACCACTATCTTACTTGTACAAATGATACAATAAGGTTTGAATAAATCTAAGATGTGGTATATTGATAAACAACTCAATAGTAATTCAAGTACTTGAGAACTTTTTAGAATGATATGAAAATCTAATGCAAGTACTTAGAAAAATCAGAATTTTGTTCAAAGTTGTTCAAATGAATTAATTCAAGGATGGTTAATTTTTGATCTGAAGTTATGGGGTATTTATACTCCATAAAACATCCTTTCAGATTCGTGGCCATTGATCCAAGAGGTTTGATGAAAAATTACAATGTTCTAGAGGCATTCCAGATCTGAAAAATTGTAATGTTTCCAGGTGTATTCGAATACAGTATATGTGTATTCGAATACACGTCTTTGTAACGTTCAAAAAATTCAAATTTTACATCTTGTATTCGAATACACATCAGTGTAGTCGAATACAGATCAATGTATTTTAGCCTCTGACTTAACTTGTATTCGACTACATATGAGTGTAGTCGAATACATTTGGCTACTGACTTAGCATGTAGTCGACTACAGATGGGTGTAGTCGAATACACTTGGCCACTGACTTAGCTTGTAGTCGACTACAGATGCGTGTAGTCGAATACACCTTTTAAAGTTTTGCTTCTGACTTAAGTTGTATTCGAATACAACATGGTGTATTCGAATACACTTATGCAAATTGTCAAAAATATGATTTTAAATGATTTGTTAATGTTGTTTTTGATTTTTGAAAACATGTTAAATGCATATGTAAATATGAATTGTTCTCATGTATTTGAACTATTGATTTGTATCATATACCTTTATATTTACTCATTTATTATTTGGATTTGGAAGCTCATTCAAGATGGTTTGATCTTCTTTTTGATCTTGCTGCATTGTCCATAGTTGGTGGTCTTGTCGTCATCAAAAACATGTAGTTTACATTCTCCCCCTTTTTGATTATGACAAAACGTTGTTGTGAAGAGAGTGTGATGTTGAAATCTTTGCTCCCCCGTAATAGGTGCATACTCCCCCGTTGTATGTGATGATTTGAAAATTGTTTTTGAGTGCCTACAAGGTTTGAAATGCAACAACAACACCAAATTTTCTCCCCCTTTTGACATGATCAAAAAGAAGAAGAATAGAAAAGAAAAAAAGACATACACGTTTCGAGCAAAATCATACACAAAAGCATATAAGGGATCAAGAATAGCAGAAATGGAAATTAAGTTAGAATATCATAGAAGTGAGTACATAATAAATCTCGAAACGAGTAATACAAAATACATCAGAGTTAAAACGACAAAGGAGTTCATAAAGCAAATATCACAGTAATACAGAATGCAAAAAGTTAACTTAGGACAAAAGACTTAATCAAATTCTGTCGGAAATTGGAAATGATCAAGTTTGTCTGATAATTGACTAACGTCTTGAGATAGTGCGTCATGATGAATCAAGGCGAGTCATGATCATTTGATTGGAGATATAATCATCATCAGATGCAGTTTCCTCGCCATCTTCATCTCCTTGAGCAGCAGTGTTGGAGGGTCCAGCAGTGTCCGCCGGTGCATCTTCAGATGGTTGACCATGATCACCTTTATGCACAAATGCTTCAAGCTCGTCATTCCATATCTTCAAGCTCATCATTCCATATGATCCTCATGCTAGGCAAGACACCTAAATCCAACAGATTTTCTTTGGTGGGAGTAAACATAACCTCATCAGCAAAGTCCACACCAAAGTGTTCCAAAATTCGTGAAACTTCCTTTGCATATGGTAAGCCAATTGCTTCGCGAGATCCAAGCATGATAGATTTCACAAAAAATGCCCAATTAAGTTGACGACCTTCAAACATGAAATTCATAATTTGCAGTTCAAACTCCGAAATTTGGGAGTAATTTCCAGCCTTCGGAACCAAAATGTAGCTAAGGAAATAGTGTAGAAGCCGATAATCAACAGTAAGATTTCCCACACCATACCGTTGCTGGGCATATTTGGAACCTGCCTGAGCTCTCTTTTGTTCCATGGTGCGGCGATCAAACCGACAGAGAGAGACATACGCATCATACTTAGAAATATCACCCCATTCACATAAATTGTTTGGACAAAATTGTTCACCATTAAAAGGAATATTCAGAATTTCGCCAATGGTTTTGGTATTTAAACGAATAACTTTACCCTTAACGCGCGAGACTAGCAGTTTGCCCTCTTGTATGAGATTACAATAAAAAACCCTAACCAAATCTGGATAAACTGGACCATTGTAGCCTATAAACTCTTCAACATGTTGTGCTTTAAGCAACGCAGGAAATTTAAAATCAGAAAAAGAGTCCAAAGTACCGTATTTGGGGATAATAAGGCGCTTGTCCGAGTAGAAGGTGCGAAAACGATCAATTTCCTCCGGTGTGTGTAGAAGCCGGGATAGATCCGTGATGTTGGGAGTCTTGGTTCGTTTTCGTGAGGGACCTACTGCGGCATGTTTGGTGCGTGGTCCTCGTTTGCGAGCATCCATGGTGAGAAAGGGTATTTTTGGTGAAAGTGGGTTTTAGAGAAAATGTGAGAGTTGTGAGAGATTTGAAGAGGGATGACAAGAAGGAAGTAAAGAGTAATGGATTTTGTTAGGTTGAGTGAATGGGTAAGTAAGTGGAAGGAGGATGGATGAGTTTGAGAGAGATGAGAGAAGGAACTGAGGCTGTATTCGAATACCAACTGAAATAACCCTAACTTATGTGTAGCAGCTTTTATATCTGGGCAAAAACGCGAAGGTGTATTCGACTACACCTTCTTGTATTCGAATACACATTTTTCTGGGAACGTGTATTCGACTACACATCCTTTGTATTCGAATACAGGAAATCTGGGAAAGTTTGTATTCGAATACAGACATTTGTATTCGACTACATAAGCACCGTTTTGCTTAAAAACTCAGTTTTTTTATGAAAATTGCATCATGTAATACACAAATTCATATATCAAAAGGAAATAATCAATAAGACATAAGAGATATGGCAAACTATGTATATCATGCAATGGTTAAAGATCAAATTCACTCAAAATACCAAGTTCTCTTCGGATTTTATAAAATGAGTCTTTAGGTAACGGTTTTGTAAAAATATCGGCCAATTGATTGTGTGTATCAACAAATGTTACCTCAACATTACCTTTAAGTACATGATCCCGTAGAAAATGATGTCGGATATCGATGTGTTTAGTTCTGGAGTGCATGATTGGATTCTTTGAGATGTTTATTGCGCTTGTGTTATCACATCTTAAGGGAATGCATCCGAGATCAACTCCATAGTCATGTAATTGCTGTTTGAGCCAGAGAATCTGGGCACAACAGCTTCCTGCTGCAATATATTCAGCTTCAGCAGTACTAAGTGCAACACAAGCTTGCTTTTTACAAGACCATGAAACAAGGGCATTTCCTAAGACATGACATGTGCCACTGGTGCTTTTACGGTCTGTTTTGCATCCCGCATAATCCGAATCAGAGTATCCTACTAGGCTACATATGCTACCCTTAGGATACCATAGGCCTACATTTGTTGTTCCTTTCAGATACTTCATAATTCTTTTAACAGCTACTAGATGTGATTCTTTCGGATCTGCCTGAAATCTTGCACACAAACAAACACTAAACATGATATCTGGCCGGCTGGCCGTTAGATATAATAATGATCCAATCATACCTCGATATTTGGATATGTCGATGGAAATTCCTGATGCATCTTTATCAACATATGTTCCGGAGCCCATTGGAGTTGTACTTTCTTTGCAATTCTCCATTTCAAATTTCTTTAGTAATTCTTTACAATATTTGGCTTGATTGATGAAGATGCCGTGCTCAAGTTGCTTGATATGAAGTCCAAGAAAATAGTTTAATTTTCCCATCATGGACATTTCGAATTCTCCTTGCATTATTGAAGAGAATTCTTCACATATGTCCTTGTTGGTTGATCCAAATATTATATCATCAACATAAATTTGAACCAATAATGTGTGACCATTTTCTCTTTTGACAAATAACGTTTTATCAACTTCTCCTTTGTCAAATCCTCGTTCACATAAAAAGGTGCTTAATCTGTCATACCAAGCTCTTGGAGCTTGTTTTAGACCATAAAGAGCCTTTTTCAATTTGTAAACGTGTGAGGGATTTTTGGAATCTTCAAATCCAGGGGGCTGCTTGACATAAACTTCTTCATTTATGTACCCATTGAGAAATGCACTTTTCACGTCCATTTGATATAACTCAAAATTCATGGAGCAAGCATATGCTAATAGTAGACGTATGGCTTCTAGTCTTGCTACCGGAGCAAATGTTTCGTCAAAGTCTATCCCTTCCTCTTGATTGTATCCTTGAGCAACCAATCTAGCTTTGTTGCGAACAACTATGCCATTCTCATCTAGTTTATTTTTGAACACCCATTTTGTACCAATGATGTGTTTATTTCCAGGATTAGGAACAAGTTCCCAAACTTGGCTTCTTTCGAATTGATTGAGTTCTTCTTGCATGGCAAGTATCCATTGATCATCTTTAAGTGCTTCACCAATTTTGGAGGGTTCGATTTGAGAAACAAACGCCATGTTTAAGCAAGCATCTTGCAATTTTAACCTTGTTGTGACTCCTTTATTTATATCACCTATGATGTTGTCAATAGGGTGATATCTATGGGTTCTCCATTCTTTAGGAAGATCATCACTTTGCCTTTCAATATTGACTCCACTTTCTTGTTGAAGTTCTTTGCTTGGATCATTACTTTCAAAAACATCATCATCATCACAAGAAATAATATTTTCTTCTTTTATGGGGTTAGTTTCATCAAAGGTTACATGCATTGATTCTTCAACTAATAAGGTTCTTTTATTAAAGACTCTAAATGCTTTACTAGATAAAGAGTAACCGAGAAATATACCTTCATCAGCTTTTTCATCAAATTTTCCAAGGTTGTCTTTACCATTATTTAACACAAAACATTTACATCCAAAAATGTGAAAGTGAGAGATATTGGGTTTTCTACCTTTGTAAAGTTCATATGGAGTTTTCTTAAGAATTGGCCTAATAATTACCCGGTTGGAAACATAGCATGCTGTGTTTACAGCATCTGCCCAAAAGTATTTTGGTAGATTTGAGTCGCTTAGCATAGTTCTAGCAAGCTCTATTAAGGATCTATTCTTTCTCTCAACGACCCCATTTTGTTGTGGTGTTCTTGGTGCAGAAAAATTGTGAAAAATACCATTTTCTTCACAAAATTCTTCAAATGAAGTATTTTGAAATTCCCTTCCATGATCACTTCTAATTGATACAATTTTGGCAGATTGTTCATTTTGGACTAGCTTGGCATAGTTTTTAAATGCCTTAAAAGCTTCATTTTTATTTGCCAAAAATAAGGTCCAAGTGAACCTTGAGTAATCATCAACAATAACTAGTCCATATGAGTTTCCACCAAGACTTTTGGTTCTTGATGGACCAAACAAATCCATATGTATCAATTGTAGCGGTCTAGAAGTTGAAATAACATTTTTAGGTTTGAAAGAACTTTTTGTTTGTTTGCCCTTTTGACAAGCGTCACATAATTTATCCTTTATAAATTTTATTTTTGGTAAGCCTACAACAAGATCATGCTTGACCAATTTGTTTAAATGATCCATGTGAATATGAGCAAATCTCTTATGCCATAGCCAAGCATCATTATTGTCGCTTACCAAAAGACATTTCATTTTCAAGGATAAATCTTCAAAATTAAGTATGAAAATGTTTTTGAAACGCTTACCAACAAACTGAGTTTCATTTGTAGCTTCATTTTGGATGACGCACTCATCTTTATTAAAAACTATCTTGTATCCTTTGTCACAAAGCTGGCTGATGCTTATGAGATTATGTTTTAGACCTTCAACATATAAGACATCTTCAATTGAGGGAGATGGTGCTGTACCAACTTTTCCAATGCCTAAAATTTTTCCTTTGTTGTTGTCTCCATATACTACATGTCCCTTTGACTCAAGTGTTAAAGCTGAAAATTTTGTTATATCACCCGTCATGTGTTTAGAGCAGCCACTATCCAAGTACCACATGTTTGAAGTCTTTTGTTTGCTTACCTACAAAATTGAAATCAAACTTTATTAGGTACCCAATGTGCTTTGGGTCCTTGATGGTTAGTACCTTTCTTTACCCATATGAAATGACCTTTTGGAACACTAATATTTCTAATATGACATGTATTAGGTGTATGACCATGAAGACCACAATAAGAGCAAGTAGGATTAAATCTACTGTTAGTAACATATGTATGAGATTTATTTTGAATAATTTTCTTATTATAAAGATCATCCTTTTTCATAACTATAATCTTATCTTGATTAGATTGACTACCTGCTTTAACAAAAATAGTTTTGTTCAAATTTGGTTTATCAAATTTTGAGTATCCAAGACCACTTTTATCATTTGAGTATCTTTGCATGTTTAGAACATTTTCCAATCCTAATTGTCCCTTTTCGTATCGTTCAATTACTCTATTTAATTGAACAATTTCGAAAGAGAGGGATTCACATTTATTGCATGCAGAATTCTGTTTTAGTTTTTCAGAATTTTTCTCCATAATATCAACTTTTTCTTGTAAACTTGAGATTTGTTTCTTTTGTGTTGATACTAGTTTACATAGATTTTTACATTCAATGAGTAATTCTTTTATTGCGTTTTGAGCATCATTGTATTCTATAATTAATTCAGTATTAGTCTTATTATAAAGAGGAGAGTCTATATTACTAACCTCTTCATCATCTGATTGATGCGAGGCCATTAATGCAACATTGGCGCATTCTTCACTTTCTGTTTCTGAAGATGAACTTACTTCATTGTCTTCCCAAGCTATGTATGCTTTCTTGAAGTCTTTCTTTCTGTTGAAATTCTTCTTAGCAATATTTGGGCAGTCTGCTTTAATATGTCCTTGTTTTCCACATTCGAAGCAAGTGAAATTTTGATTTGATGTAGAATTATCTTTCTTCTTGAAGCTTTTCTTTTTGAATGTTCTGTCGTTTTTAAGAAATTTACCAAATTTCTTAACAAGAAGGATAATATTTTCATCTTCATCTGAATCATTCTCTTTGCTTTGTTCTCTTGATTCAGTCTTTAACGCAATATTTTTGTTCTTCTTTTCTTGACTTTCATTTTGTTCTAGCCTTCCGAGTTCGATTTCATGCTCTTGAAGTTTTCCAAATAGTGCAGAAAGAGACATCTTGGATAGGCTTTTCTTTTCTGATATTGCTGTAACTTTTGGTTGCCATGCCCTTGTCAATGACCTTAGTACTTTTAGATTTAGTTCATCATTTGTGAAGATTTTTCCAAGTGCTGTCAAATGATTGGTTAAATGGGAGAACCTTTTCTGTAAATCTAAAATAGATTCTCCGGGCTGCATGCGAAATAACTCATATTCTTGTGATAGTGTGTTGAGTTTGGATCTTTTTACCTCAATGGTGCCTTCGTGAGTTACTTCCAACGTATCCCATATTTCTTTTGCTGTTTTACAGTGAGATATGCGGAAAAACTCATCCATTCCTAGTGCAGATTGTAATATGTTCTTAGCCTTTTTATCGAAAAGCACTTTTCTCTTATCCTCATCCGTCCAAGAATTTTTTATTTTTATTTCTTCTTTGTTATTGATGACAGTTTTTGGAATATGAGGACCATTTTCAACGGCATCCCATATGTCATCTCCTTGTGCTTCGAGATATGCTTGCATACGGATTTTCCAAAAATCGTAGTGCTCTCCAACAAAACATGGTGGCTTGGTACTGCTACCACCATCTCTAAAGACAGGTTGTGCGGAAGCCATGAGTAATTGATCGAGGAATAAGTTACCTTAACCTGCTCTGATGCCAATTGTTAGTATAGAAGTACGCCTAAGAGGGGGGGGTGAATTAGGTGTTAGTAAATTTTCTTGTTTTTAGTGATATGGTAATCAGATTTTCTGAGTTTAAGAACAAGGCTTAATAACAAGTGCAGTAAGTAAATGAACACGATAAGATTTATCCTGGTTCCCCTTATAACCAAGGGTACGTCCAGTCCTCTTGCACACCACAAGAGATTAATCAACTACTTGTCAGAAAATGTACAATTCCCACCCTGGGATTCTTGCTACAAAACTTCTAACAATACTTCTAAGATAGCACACCACTATCTTACTTGTACAAATGATACAATAAGGTTTGAATAAATCTAAGATGTGGTATATTGATAAACAACTCAATAGTAATTCAAGTACTTGAGAACTTTTTAGAATGATATGAAAATCTAATGCAAGTACTTAGAAAAATCAGAATTTTGTTCAAAGTTGTTCAAATGAATTAATTCAAGGATGGTTAATTTTTGATCTGAAGTTATGGGGTATTTATACTCCATAAAACATCCTTTCAGATTCGTGGCCATTGATCCAAGAGGTTTGATGAAAAATTACAATGTTCTAGAGGCATTCCAGATCTGAAAAATTGTAATGTTTCCAGGTGTATTCGAATACAGTATATGTGTATTCGAATACACGTCTTTGTAACGTTCAAAAAATTCAAATTTTACATCTTGTATTCGAATACACATCAGTGTAGTCGAATACAGATTAGTGTATTTTAGCCTCTGACTTAACTTGTATTCGACTACATATGGGTGTAGTCGAATACACTTGGCCACTGACTTAGCTTGTATTCGACTACAGATGGGTGTAGTCGAATACACCATTTAACGTTTTGCCTCTGACTTAAGTTGTATTCGAATACAACATGGTGTATTCGAATACACTTATGCAAATTGTCAAAAATATGATTTTAAATGATTTGTTAATGTTGTTTTTGATTTTCGAAAACATGTTAAATGCATATGTAAATATGAATTGTTCTCATGTATTTGAACTATTGATTTGTATCATATACCTTTACATTTAATCATTTATTATTTGGATTTGGAAGCTTATTCAAGATGGTTTGATCTTCTTTTTGATCTTGCTGCATTGTCCATAGTTGGTGGTTTTGTCGTCATCAAAAACATCTAGATTACAATAATAATAATAATAATAATAATAATAATAATAATAATAATAATAATAATAATAATAATAATAATAAATTAAAACCAAACATTTGCCACCTCATGGCATTCTTTTTAAAAATTCATTTTTCCATTTGTTCTCTCTCTCTTACTCTCGGCAGAAAGCATGAAAGCATTCCCCCCCCTCCCCATTTTTGTTGCTTTTTTTTTTTCTTGCCTTCTCCTTGATTCTTTTCTCTCTATAATACCCAAACCATCAACCATTAAAACGGATTTAACATCCCCACAAGCATAATTTCTCAAACTCCTACAAATTCTTTTGGTTGAGATTTTTGGGTTAGGGTTTGTATTCTAAGGAAGGAAAAGGGTACCCATCTCTTGAGAGTTGTTTATTGAGACTCATTGAGGTAAAAGCACAACTCTAATCCTAGTATGAATTCATAGAGAAATGTAGTTTTGAGTAAAAATCTTATTTTGTGCTTAGAGTATATTTAAATGATTTTGATGGTTTCCTAGAGTTAGCTAAAGTTTAGAATAAATTTTTCTAAAGTTTTGGAAATATTTTTCATACTCAGATTTGTCAACTGAGACCCTATCGGCTACTCTGAGAGTTGTTGAATAGCAAACTTAGACGATTCTCCAGAGCAGTGAGTTGACGACGGTCATCATCATATATTTTTTATAATACTATTATTAATATTCATTTACTTATTTTCTATATTAAAGTATTTATTGAAAAATTTGAGAAACACAACATTTGAAATGTATCTCGATATTGTCAATTATTTAATTTAATGGTCGTTGTTATATAATATGTTATTAGTTTGATTTACGTATGGGTTAAAGTATTTAAATATTAAATTGTTATGTGATTGAATATGTTTTCCATAAATTACGATGAAATGATTTTAAATAGGTGTTTTGAGAAATCGTTGTTATAATTATTAAATCGTTAACTGTGTTAGGTGCACCTAGTTACCTCGTTTTGATTAGGGAGAGTTACCCATTACATGGAGCATCCCCTATGAGAAATGTCATCCGTAGGAGGAGAGGGCTATCAACGCGATGTAAGCTCCCTAGTTGATACGTGATGATGCGTTACGGGATTGAGAGGAGAGGACTATCCGTTAGATGGAGCCACCCCTAAGGGAAAGGCCATCCTTAGGAGGAAAAGGCTATCAATGAGATGAAGCCGCCTCTTGGTTCTAAAAAATTTGTATTTTTACTTGTTGATTTTCTACGATGATTTTAAGGTTATTCATTTTGATTTCTTTTCGCTATTAATTGAATTGTTAATATTTCTATATGAACAACTAAATTATAAGATTAATGAATTTACTATGTGTAAGACATAATCGCCACCAGATTGTGAAATAGTCATTCGTGCCTTTTTGTGTTTCCCTTCTAATTGATGGTGGTTGTTGTCTCCTCACTAAGTCTTTGTGACTTACCCCTTAATGTTATTTATTTTTTTCCAGATTCACAGGCAGTTGGGTAGCAAGCTGTTAGTAGGCTCAAGTCTCGACTCTATTTCTTTTTGGTAGGCCTCTTTAATCGAAGACCATTTTTTTGTTGTAAAATATGTCGAGTCCAATGTAATTTGCAGCTATTTTAGAGTCTAGGAGTTTTTTTTTTGAAAGTGTATTAAACGATTAGATTATGTTCTTTGAATTGTGACTGAATTGAGAATTTAAAAGGGATTCTATAAATTTGGAAATGTTGAATTTACAGAGGATATTTTGTCGAAATTTTGAGTAAAAAGTATATATATATTTTTAAATGGTTAAAGAGCGATTTAGTTGTTTAATTGTTAAGTTAGTTGATAGGTTTGCCAGACTAGAAGTATAGCTTGTGCGCCGGTCCAACATTTAATTTTCGGGTCGTGACAAAGTTGGTATCAGAGCTCGGTCGTAGGTCCTAATAACTGCAAACGTAGGGTGATAATAGATTCTTGTTAGTAAATTGTGTACCCAGGCACAACTTACTTGCAAGGGCTATTAGCACTCTATGAGAGTCTCATCTGTTGTCTGAATCTGTGTTTAAATTCATCATCACTACCTCTCCACAATTTCTTGTTGTCTTATTCAATTTTTGGATCACTATTCTTCGAATAGGTGAGAATGCCACCCAAGACTAGGAATCCTACTATAAGGGAAATTGCTGATGAGTCAATTGCCCAAGCTCAAGGTGCTCATCAACGAGGTCGTGTTTCAGTTCGTGCTCGAAATAGGCGTAGAGCTAATGTTGGTGGACGTGGTTTGGATGCCGATGTTGAGGTACCTAGGAGGAGGCGTGAAAATCCAGCCATGGAAGAGTTTGCTGCTGGTCTGCAGGGATTACAACAGGTTGTGCAACAACTTGTTGGGGTTGTCGCCGGACAACAACATGAGGGTGATCAAAGGCATGAAATGTCAATGGTCAACAAGAGGTTAGACATGTTGAACATCAGACGACTACTGCAACGAGGGGTATTGAGGTTACTTTACCAGACTTCATGAAGCTTAAACCCCCTACCTTTTCTGGGTCTAATGCAATTGAGGATCCACAACAATTCATTGACAGTCTAGAGCGACTTTGGAGAGCATTGGGTTGTTCTGAGGTAAGAGCAGTAGAACTGACATCATTTCAACTAATAGGCGTGTCATGTGATTGGTTTGATATAGTGTCATGTGGTATACAAGTAGGGTCACCTCTGTTAGCATGGAGAGAGTTCTCTCAGTTGTTCATGGCTCGTATTCTTCCGGAGAGTGTTAGAGATGGATTAGCTCATGAGTTTGAGCGATTGGAGCAAACGGAGGGTATGACAGTTTCAGAGTATAGTGCTCGTTTTACACAGCTCTCTAGACATGCTCTTTATCCTATCACTGAGGAGATGCGCGTTAAGAGGTTCATTAGAGGATTGAAGGATTATTTATTTAGATATGTGGTTGGGTCGAATTGTTCTACTTATGCTAAGGTTTTGAGTTTGACCCTTTTGATTAAGCAACGACAAAAGGAAAAAGGAGGCAATAAACAAGATTCACATAAGAAGCAAATGATTGAAGGATCTTACAGTAACTATTCAAATTGTGGTGGTGGATCTATGTTTGGTTATCAGGGGCAACAAAGACTCGTGTCTCAAAGGGGTGGTCATATTGGGCAGTCTTCTGTGACAATGCAGATTCGTAGATCAGATTCTGGAGCAACATCACAATCCACTTTCCCTCATAGACGTTTTGGTGTTTCAGCTACACGATGTTCTACTTGTGGTAGGTTTCAGTTTGGGAATTGTTCGAGAGATGGTAATGCTAAGGTGTGCTACAAATGTGGCCAAATAGGTTACATCAAGAGGGATTGTCATGTAGACACAACACATCCATCCTCTAGTTATGCATCAACACCAACAACTTTGGCATCTTCTCAGACTCATTATGCATTTGTGCGTCAGAGTGGAAATTCTTATGTCAGAGGTTCAGGAACATTTCAGCACCGAGGTAGAGGATTTGGTGGTAGAGGTCAGATACCAGCAGGAAGAGGTCAGACTCGAGTGTTTGCTTTGACTCGTTAGGATGCTCAAACATCCAATGCAGTAGTTACATGTATACTTTCTATATGTTCTAGAGATGCTCATGTTTTGTTTGATCTTGGTGCTACACATTCTTTTGTATCCTCGTGGTTTGCTACTCGACTTGGTAAATGTTCATCTTCTTTAGAAGAAGCTTTAGTTGTAGCTACACCTGTTGGAGGAAACTTGCTTGCTAAGCGGTGTACCGTTCTTGTGATATAACTATTGATGGCAAGGTGTTGCCGGTAGATTTAATAGTTATTGACTTGGTGGATTTTGATTTGATTTTGGGTATGGATTGGTTGGCTTTGCATTAAGCCACTTTGGATTGTCATAACAAAGTGGTGAAATTTGAGATACCAGGACAATCAGTCTTCTCATTTCAAGGAGCACGTTATTGGGTACCACATAACCAAATCTCAGCCTTGGCAGCTAGCAAGTTAATGAGAAGAGGTTGTCAAGCGTACTTAGCCGTGGTAAGGGATACACAAGTGGCTGAAGAGAAATAGGAAAAAATTCCAATAGCATGTGAATTTCCAGATGTTTTTCCTGAAGAACTTCCTGGATTACCACTTGATAAGGAGATTGAATTCTCTATAGACTTAGTTTCAAACACTCATCCTAGATCCATACCTCCTTATCGTATGGCCCCGACAGAACTTAAAGAGTTAAGGGAATAACTTCAAGATCTTCTTGATAAGGGTTTTATTCGTCCAAGTTCTTCCCCTTGGGGAGCACCAGTCTTATTTGTAAAGAAGAAAGACAGATCCATGCGGCTATGTGTAGACTACCGACAGTTGAATAAAGTGACTGTGAAGAATAAATATCCGTTACCCCGCATTGATGAGTTGTTTGACCAACTTCAAGGAGCTCAATGTTTTTCTAAGATTGATTTGCGGTCGGGGTATCACTAGTTGAAGATTAAAAGGGATGACATAATGAAGACAGCTTTTCGCACGCGTTATGGACATTATGAAATCCTAGTTATGTCTTTTGAGCTTACTAATGCCCCAACAGCTTTTATGGATTTGATGAATCGCGTTTTTAAACCATTCTTGGATCAATTCGTGATTGTGTTTATTGATGACATCCTTGTTTATTTCAAGAGTAAAGAAGAACACGAGCGACATTTAAGTTTGGTTTTGCAAACCTTAAGAGATAAACAATTATATGCCAAATTCTCAAAATGTCAGTTTTTGCTGGATAGTGTGGCATTTTTAGGTCATGTTGTGTCTAAGAATGAAATAGGTGTTGATCCAAGTAAGGTGGAAGCAGTCCATAATTGGCCCAGGCCTACCACAGTGAAGGAGATTCAGAGTTTTCTTGGTTTATCCGGTTATTATCGATGTTTTGTGAAGGATTTCTCAAAGATGACATCTACGTTGACTAGGTTAACCCAGAAGAAAGTTGAGTTTTGATGGACTGATGCATGCGAGGAAAGCTTTCAAAAATTGAAGGAGTACTTGACATCAGCACCTATTTTGGCATTACCTATAGGTGGTGAAAGTTGTGCAGTTTATTGTGATGCTTCTAGAGTTGGTCTCGGTTGTGTACTTATGCAACAAGGTAAAGTTATTGCATATGCATCTAGACAACTCAAAGGCATGAGGTGAACTATCCCACACATGATTTGGAAATGGCTGATGTTATTTTTGCTCTTAAGATTTGGAGACACTATCTATATGGTGAAACTTGTGAGATTTATACCGACCATAAAAGTCTTAAGTATATCTTTCAGCAGCGAGACTTAAATTTAAGACAAAGAAGATGGATGGCACTCTTGAAAGATTATGATTGCACAATCTTATACCATCTAGGGAAGGAAAATGTTGTTGCAGATGCTTTGAGTAGGAAATCCATGGGCAGTCTCGCTCATATAGCAGAAGTAAAGAGGCCAACAGTTAAAGAATTTCAAGAAGTTGTGGAAAGTGGAATTCAATTGGAACTTGGTCATTTGAGGTTATTTTTAGCCCACGTGCAAATTCGTCCAACAATAGTTGATGATATCAAGGAAGCTCAAAGTCAAGACCCATACTTGGTGAATATGGTAAATAATGTTCAGAATGGTAAAATTTCACACTTTTCAGTTGATTCTGATGGTGTGTTGAGGTTGAAGGCTCGATTGTGTGTCCCAAATGTTGGTGGCTTAAGGAGAAGATTTTTAGAGGAGACTCATCATTCTTCTTATACTATTCACCCAGATTCTAACAAGATGTATCAAGACTCGAGAGAATTGTATTGGTGGGAAGGGATGGAGATAGAAGTAGCATATTTTGTCTCTAGGTGTTTAGTGTGTCAACAAGTAAAGGCTGAGCACCAAAAGCATGCGGGGTTACTTCAACCTGTTGAAATACCTGAATGGAAGTGCGAAGGCATCACTATGGATTTTTTCACAGGATTACCACGAACCCAAAGGGGTTATGACTCGGTGTGGGTGATTATAGACCGGTTGACCAAATCTGCACATTCTTTTTCCTGTGAAGACTACTTATACTGCATCTCAATATGCCAAACTTTATTTAGATAAAATTGTCTCTTTGCATGGTGTACCGGTGTCTATTATTTCTGATCGTGGGGCTCAATTTACTGCTCAATTTTGGAAGTCGTTCCAAACTTCATTAGGAACTCGTTTGAAGCTTAGCACCGCTTTTCATCCTCAAACAGATGGTCAATCTGAAAGGACTATACAAATATTGGAAGATATGCTTCGTGCTTGTGTTCTGGATCTTAGGGGTAGTTGGGATCAACATTTTCCCTTGATAGAATTTGTATACAATAATAGTTATCAATCTAGTATTCAGATGGATCCGTTTGAGGCTTTGTACGAAAGACGGTGTAGGTCTCCGATAAGGTGGTTTGAAGTTGGTGAAGCTAAACTAGTCGGTCCAGAATTGGTTCAAGATGCTATTGAAAAAGTTAAATTGATTCGGGATCGCTTAGTGACAGCTCAGAGTAGACAAAAATCTTATTCTGATAAGAGGTGTCGTCCCTTAGAGTTTTCAGTGGGAGAACATGTATTCTTACGAGTTTCACCAATGAAATGAGTGTTGTGGTTTGGTAAAAAGGGGAAACTGAGTCCAAAGTTCATTGGATCATTTGAAGTTTTAGTGAGAGTCGAACCAGTAGCGTATCGCTTGGCACTTCCACCGGATCTCTCGGGAGTTCATCCAGTTTTTCATATTTCGATGCTTTGGAAGTATCTTCATGACCCTTCTCATGTGATTAATCGGGAAGACGTACAGTTAGATGAAAGTCTATCATACGTTGAACATCTAGTAGCTATATTAAATCGCCAAGTGAGACGTTTACGCTCAAAGAATATTGTTTCTGTAAAAGTCATTTGGCATGGTCTATCCGGTGAAGAAACTACTTAGGAACCCGAAGAAGTCATCCGTGCAAAGTACCCACACTTATGTTGAAACTCAAGTTTAGTGGTATTTATTAAATAAATAAAAATTCAAATAAATTCGACGAATTTTTATAAGGGGAGGAGATTGTTACGCCCGTGTTTAAAATATATATATATATATATATATATATATACACACACACATTATAATAATAATAATAATAATAATAATAATAATAATAATAATAATAATAATAATAATAATAATAATAATTAAATAAAACCAAACCTTTGTCACCTCATCTCATCCTCTTTCAAATTCATTTTTTCCATTTTTTCTCTCTCTCTTCCTCTCGGCAGAAAGAATTTCCCCTCCCATTTTTGTTGCTTTTTTTATTCCTTCCCTTCTCCTTGGTTCTTTTCTCTCTATAATACCCAAACCATCAACCATTAAAAGGGATTTAACATCCCCACAAGCATAATTTCTCAAACTCCTACAAATTCTTTTGGTTGAGATTTTTGGGTTAGGGTTTGTGTTTTAAGGAAGGAAAAGGGTACCCATCTCTTGAGAGTTGTTTATTAAGACTCATTGAGGTAAATGCACAACTCTAATCCTAATATGAATTCATAGAAAAATGTAGTTTTGAGTAAAAATCTTATTTTGTACTTAAAGTATATTTAAATGATTTTGATGGTTTGCTAGAGTTAGCTAAACTTTAGAATAAAATTTTCTAAAGTCTTAAAAATATTTTTGATACTCAGATTTGTCACATGAGGCCCTGTCGGCTACTCTGAGAGTTGTTGAAGAGCAAACTTAGACGATTCTCCATAGCAGTGAGTTGACGACGGTCATCGTCATATATTTTTTATAATGCTATTATTATTATTTTACTTATTTTCTATATTAAAGTATTTATTGAAAAATTTAGGAAACACAACCTTTGAAATCTATCTTGATTTTGTCAATTATTTAATTTAATGATCGTTGTTATATAATATGTTATTAGTTTGATTTACGTATGAGTTAAAATATTTAAATATTAAATTGTTATGCGATTGAATATATTTTCCATGAATTACGATGAAATGATTTTAAATACGTGTTTTGAGAAATCGTTGTTATAATTATTAAATCGTTAACTGTGTTAGGTGCACCTAGGGAGAGTTACACGTTAGATGGAGTCGCCCCTATGAGAAATGTCATCCGCAGGAGGAGAGGGCTATCAACGCGATATAAGCTCCCTAATTGATACGTGATGATGCGTTACGAGATTGAGAGGAGAGGACTATCCGTTAGATGGAGCCACCCCTAAGGGAAAGACCACCCTTAGGAGGAAATGGCTATCAATGAGATGAAGCCACCTCTTGGTTCTAAAAAATTTGTATTTTTACTTGTTGATTTTCTATGATGATTTTAAGGTTATTCATTTTGATTTCGTTTCGCTAATAATTGAATTGTTAATATTTCTATATGAACAACTAAATTATAAGATTAATGAATTTACTATGTGTATGACATAATCGCCACCAGATTGTGAAATAGTCATTCGTGCCTTTTTGTGTTTCCCTTCTAATTGATGGTGGTTGTTGTCTGCTCACTAAGTCTTTGTGACTTACCCCTTCATGTTATTTATTTTTTTCCAGATTCACAGGCAGCTGAGTAGCAAGCTGTTAGTAGGCTCAAGTCTCATCTCTATTTCTTTTTGGTAGGCCTCTTTGATCGAGGTTCCTTTTTTTTTTTTTTTGTAAAATATGTCGAGTCTAATGTAATTTGCAGCTCTTTTGGAGTCAAGAAGTTTTTGTTGAAAGTGTATTAAACGATTAGATTATGTTTTTTGAATTGTGATTGAATTGAGAATTTAATAGGAATTCTATAAATTTGTAAATGTTGAATTTACAGAGGATATTCTGTCGAAATTTCGAGTAAAAAGTATATATATATATATATATATATATATATATATAAATGGTTAAAGAGCGATTTAGTTGTTTAATTGTTAAGTTAGTTGATAAGCTTGCCAGGCTAGGATTATAGCTTGTGCGCCGGTCACGACATTTAATTTTCGGGTCGTGACATTAGAGAAATTCCATAGGTTTCGAGAATAAATTCTAAGGCCCTTTGAAGGACACCTTAGAGAATCAATCACCAAAACTTGAAGTCCCTCAACATTAACATATATCTTTTCAACATTCAACAACAAAAGCTTCAACAATAAAAAAAAATAAACACTTTAAAACAAATTTTTTTATCTATATATTATAATCAATTTTATATAATATACATTATCAATTGATAATGAAGTCAATTAAAACTAGGGTCTAAAACTATTTGTTTTTGAAATAGAAGACTAAAATTACAATTAAATATAATATTTTTGGAGGTCATTTTATTAAGTAAAGGATTTAATTGTGTGAGACCTAATATAATGGACAAGTGTTTCTACCTTTGTGCCCGTGGTACATGTTGAAGTTTTGGGACTTTTTAATGGTATAGAATGGATAATTGAGCATCACTAATATGTTTTATATACGAACTTAAAAGCCATTGTATTATATGTCTTTAATTAACTATTCCTCTTAGCATACAATGGAATTAAGTGAAATTCTTGTTAACAGTAAATATATCATTTCTTGATATTATTTGTAACAAGAATAGTTTGATTAAAGAAAAACTAATAATAATTATTTATTAAAGTATTTTGTAAAGACGATTATTGTATATGTTAATTTACATCTCTATTTTTATATTCCAACATATATTAATAAAAAGTTTACATTTAAATCATTCACATTTGTCTTAGACATAGATAATATTTTCCATTACTTCCAGGCTTTGCAGGTAAATCCTTTCAATATAACAATTTTAACTTCTTATAAACACAATTAGGGAGTTCTCCTTTCTCCCATAATGTTAACTTATGAAATGGTAAAGCACAATCATCAGAAGTAGCTGTGAAAACGGATGTTTTTTCTACTTGAAAAATAAAATTACATTTCAAACATTATATTCAATGAAAAATATATCATTCTCTAACATGTAGTTAAAAGTTAATATACTATTATATATTAAAGTATAACAAGGTAAATAGTCACATACTAATATTGTAATGTCGAGAGTATTAAAATGGAAACACATTGTTTGTACGTAAAAAAATACCAAAATATCTCTAATGTTATTCAAATCCAAATCAATCGACAAGGTCAATAAATTTCTAAAAATGTTGGGTGGTTTATATACCTACATTGAAGAGATAGTTAGCACAACTACATATTATAAGTATAGAAAAATAAATCATAATCCTTATGAACAAGACACTATAATATTATTCAAATATTAAACAATAATTATACATTATTTTATACAATCTAATCAAAGCAAAATAATAAAATTTTGAATTGTATTTTGCAGCATTCATTGCAAATGTTTTAAATTAGTGTCACAATTTTCATGTTTTAAAATTTTGAATTGTATTTTGCAGCATTCATTTTTTAAAAGCTTTTTACAGCGCTTTACCACAAAACGCTTTAAAAGGCTTCTTTGTTTTATTATGTGCAAGCGCTATGTGATCCTTTTACATGTTATATAAAAAACCCTACTACAACGTTTTTTTGAAAAAGCGCTGTAAAAGATCTCCTTATTTTATTTTTTAAAAAGCTTTTTACAGCGTTTTTCCACAAAACGCTTTAAAAGGTTTTTTGTTTTATTATGTGCAAGCGCTATGTGACCCTTTTACAACGCTTTTCCACGAAGCGCTTTAAAAGGCTTCTTTGTTTTATTATGTGCAAGCGCTATGTGACCTCCTTAGAAGGCTTCTTTTTTTAAAGGCTTTTTATAGCGCTTATAAGTTCAGTTTTTGTAAATTATAATATAATTAGTTAAATACCTATATATATAATTAGTTCCAAGTAATATATATATATATATATATATATATATATATATATCAATGCTAAATTACATGATTAGATCATATTGGGATGACCAGTTAAAGTTCAAGAAAAATTCTCAGTACACAAACAAAGCTTTTTCAAGTTCAATATAAGCAGAAAATCAGTTCAGGCAGGTCAGGCTAAGATCAAGCTAAATATAAGTAGAAAATAAGTATAAGCATAAAATCAAATACAGTTCAAGCTAAATACTAAAATGCTCAATTCTGACATATCAAACAATTAAATTACATGAACTCAGTTTAGATTACATGGCATATATAAAACAATTAAACACGTTAAGATGCCCTTCTTCTTTTCCTAGTGGAATTCACATTTGTTTGACCATTAACGATACGAAACGATGGATTAATCCAAATTCCCTCATCATGATCATCTCTAAGATATAAACCATCATCAGTTGAATCACTTTCATGTGGTTGTGATGTTGCAAATAAAAGATCATTACCAACATCTTCATCATTATTGTTATCATCACTTATTTTATTGGTCGATAGCACAACAGACAATTTATCATCAGCAGAATCAGTGACATAAAACACTTGTTAATCTTGCGACGCTAAAATAAAAGGCTCATCTTTGTATCCCACCCTATTAAAATCGACAAGCAAGAACCCTAACTCATCAATCCGAACGCCATTATCATTATCGACTCACTTGCAACCAAATATAGGAACACGAAACATTGTGTAATCTAACTCCCATATGCGCTCGATAACCCCAAAATATGATAGATTTGCATATATTGGGTTTTTGTCTTTTGCACTTGAGACATGCATCACTTCAGCTACGAGAGTGATTCCACTATTTTGTATAATAGTTTGATCATCTTGCTCTTTGGTATAAAATGTGTAGTCGTTAATTACATAGCCGGTGTACGAAAAGACATGTAAACTCGGACCATTTGCTAGCCACCTCAATCTATGTGAAATTGATCTGGGGTCTATATCAAACTTTGACTTTATGTGATTATTTAACCATGTTATAAAACTTCGATTGTGCTCTCGAGTTATCCAATTTTGATTCCTATTCATGTTCAAACTAGATAACTGATCCATGTGTATTGTAACATACGGTTGAACCTCATCATCATTGTGCAGAACATACAATTGTGTCTACTCCCATTTTGTCCTTGATATAGTCATTATTCTCTTTCCAATTATCCATTTTCTTGATATTCTTCCCGAATGACGAGACATGGGAAGCCCTATGGATTCAACGCTGGACTGAAATTCAGTACAAAATTCAGCAACTTCTTCGACAATGTACCGTTCAACAATACAACCTTCTGGTCAACTTCTACTTTTTACGTACCCTTTTAAAATTTTCATATATCGTTCTATCGGATACATCCATCTCATATAAGCTGTCCCAAAAAGTTGTGTCTCCTTAACTAGATGAACAGTAAGGTGAACCATTATATCAAAAAACGAGGGTGGGAAATACATTTCAAGCTCACACAAAGTAACAACAATTCCCCTCTGTAATGTTGGTAATTTCTAAGGGTCGATCACTTTACTACAAATTTCCTTGAAGAAGAAACATAATCTAGTTATGGCTCGTCGAACTTTTTCAGATAAAATGGAACGTATACCTATTGGTAGCAAATGCTCCATTAGAATATGACAATCATGGGTCTTCAAACCTTTTAACTTGAGGTCTTTCATACAAACTAAATTTTTAATGTTTGAAGAGTATCCTTCTGGAACTTTAACTTCGTGTAGAAATTTACATAAAACAATTTTTTCCTTTCTAGATAGAGTATGAGCGGGGCTGGAGGTGGATATGTGCGATTTCCTTTCTTTACGGGACCCAATTCATTTCTTATTCCCATATCGACCAAGTCCAATCTTGCATTGATGCCATCTTTAGACTTTTCTGCAACATTGAGTAACGTACCAATAACATTATCAAATACATTTTTTTCAATATGCATCACATTGAGAAAATGTATTATATACAATGACTTCCAATATGGCAATTCAAAGAAAATTGACTTTTTCTTCTACCCAATTTTGACCAGCTCTCCCGCAAAAGGTTTACCAAATTTATTTGTCAAACCTTGTACTTTTTTCAAGTATTTGATATCCAGACGATGCTAAAGGAGCTTTACATTCCTTTGATTTTCCATTGAATGCATTTCTCCACCCACGGTACCGATGACTATAAGGTAAAAATCTACGATGTCCAAGAAATATATTCTTCTTACAATGTTTCAACCACATCCAATTTGTACTATCTTCACATATAGGACATGCACACTGACCTTTAATGCTATATCCTGATAAATTACCATATGTTGGAAAATCATTAATTGTGGCGAACAACATAGCCCTCAAATTGAAACATTCTTTCTTATACCCATCATAAACTTCCACACATGTCTCCCACATATTTTTTAAATCTTCAATTAAAGGAGTCAAGTATACGTCGATATCATTCCCCGATTGTTTGGGTCCATAAATTAACAGAGACAACATCATAAACTCACGCTTCATACACAACCATGGAGGAAGGTTATAAATCAACAAAATCACAGGCCACGTGCTGTGTGAGATGCTTTGAAGACCAAGTGGATTCATTCCATCAGTAGAAAGTGCAAGTCGTAGATTTCTTGACTCTATCCCAAATTCAGGATACTCGTGATCAATTTTTGCCCATTATGGAGAATCTGCAGGGTGTCGAAACTTTCCATCTCTAATTTTTTCATCTGCATGTCATGTCAACTGTTTTGAATCTTCTTCACTGCGATTCATGCGCCTAAATCTTGGTATTATAGGAAAATACCACACGACCTTTGCTGGAGTAGATTCTTTCTTCTTATATCGAGATACATTGCATTTCGAACACGCCTTTAGTAATTCATATTTGTTTTGAAATAAAATGCAATTGTTAAGACACATATGAATCCTTTCGTAACTCATGCCAATAGATCACAAAATTCGTTTAGCCTCGTAGATTCGATTGGGAAGTTCATTATCATCTGACAACATATCTTTTAAGAGTGTTAATAATTTTGTGAAGCTTTTATCAGACCATCCATTACTCGCTTTTAAGTTGTACAACTTTAATATCGCCGACAATCTTGTGAATTTAGTACAACCATTATATAATGGTTTCTTTGCATCACTCAACAAACTCTCAAACATTTTAGGACAATCCCGAAGATCTTCTTCAACTGCTTTTGCAATCTCCTCAACTCGGTCTGGCTTATATGTATCTGTGTCGAAATCAGTTGAAGCATATGTCGAACCATTCTCAAAATTAATGTTTCCTTTTTATTCTTACCATGTCTTATCCAACATGTATAGCTTTGATCAATTCCATGCCATACTAAGTGTCCTTCCAATTCATCTGCTCTAACGCGTTTTCTAAAACAACATTTTAAACAAAGACAAACAACTCTATTTGGATCTTTTGCATTCTTCACTGCAAATTCAACAAACTCATTCACTCCATTTTCATACTCTTTTGACAATCTATTGGATGACATCCATTTCCAGTCCATTTTATATGACCTATTTAAATGCAGTTACACAAATAATAAGCTACTGATAACATTATACCAATATATAGTACACATATCTAATATTGGAAAATGGAAACCAAGGTCCAAGTCTGATTTCAAAACAGAACAGATCAACAAATTTCAAAAAAGAATAGATTTTATATGACTCATTATGTAACGATTTATTAGTTTTACTGACAACAACAAATTAATAAATACAGCACCTGAGACAATGTATCCAATTTTTTATAAAGGAGGAGAAGTAAATGGCCGCACAGTACGTAGAGGAGAGGAGGTTTCACATAGTAGAGAAGATGAGGGTTCGTAAATTTGTTTTAAATTTTTATTTATTTATTTAAAGTAAATGATTTTTATTTAAAATGAATGATTTTACAGCGCTCTAATAGGTTCTTTAATTATGTGAAAGCGCAAGGCTTTTACAACGCTTTCACAAAAAGCGCTTTAAAAGCCATATAACATAAGGTGAGAGTGCTACACTTTACATCGCTTGTGTTTAAAGCGCTCAAAAAGCGTTGTAAAAGCTATGTGAGAGCGCTTTAAATTACAACGTTTTTACAAAAAGTGTTGTAAAAGGGTTGTAAGCATTATGTGCAAGCGCTATGTGACCCTATATGACTCTACAACAGCGCTTGTATTTAATAAGCGCTGTATAAGACGCACTATAAAATGTCATTTTTGACATAGTGTCAATATTGTGGAAGATCATTGCTACCATATACACTATTATACAAGTCTGCACGGGACTCTATGTTGAAAAATATATTTTTCTACTTTTTCATTAGTTTTGATTG
>NC_021165.2:33406129-33411607 GCF_000331145.2 Cicer arietinum
TGATAATAATAATAATAATAATAATAATAATAATAATAATAATAATAATAATAATAATAATAATAATAATAATAATAATAATAATAATAATAATAATAAATGTGAAACAAGTACTTTTTCATCACTTTCATTTCTTTTTATATTTTACCCTTTAAAAAGTTTAACAGTAGAAGAGAAGAAAGTGGATTAGTTCTGCGGCTCTAACATATATATGTCGAGATGTGTTTCATTAATTCTAATTACTATTTGTAGCATCCATCTTTTAGGTCGAAGGAGTATTATGATATGCTATTTAATTTATTTATTTTTTTAAATTATGATTGGGGTAAATATGTCAATATCAATATATGTGTTCATAGCAATTTACCACTATAATCAGATTTTAAGTTTTTATATAAGATGTTATTACATTATAGGTCTCCTTATTTTAAGTTTTTGTTTCATATTTACTCATTAAAAATAAATAAAAAGTTAACACTGAAATTTCAAATAGTTGAAACTTACATATTTTGACTACAAAAGTTAATCAAGAAAACGATCATAACATATATTATTTTTAGAATGGAATTTAAATAAAAATAATAATTGAAATTTTGAATTAACTTATCATAATATAAAATCACATACCATTTTTATTATAATTTATTCTAGAGGGAGTATATATATTATATATCATTTCGAAAACACAAATTATAACCACATGGAAATAATAGAATTGGAGATAACTTACCAAAAGGTTACTGCAATTTTCAAAAACTTCACGAGTTGGCAGAATATTTATTCCCTCGATTTCTTGAGGAATTAGATTACAAGTATAAGAGAAATTCCATAGGTTTCGAAAGTAAATTCTAAGACCCTTTGGAGGGCACCTTAGAGAATCAATCACCAAAACTTGAAGCTCCTCAACATTAACATATATCTCTTTAACATTCAACAACAAAAGCTTCAACAATAAAAAAATATTTTTTAGACACTTTAAAACATAAAATTATTAATCTATTTACTATAATCAATTTTATATAATATACATTATCAATTGATAATGAAGTCAATTAAAACTGGTGCGACCAACTTTAAGCTTCTTTCGTTTGGAAATTGGTGCGACCAACTTTAAGCTTCTTTTGTTTGGAAGCTGGTGAACTTGTGTTCTTCATCGTTATTTTATTCTATACCAAACATTAACCAGATCCATTATATTTTTTTCCATATTTCTCTCTTTTCATATTTTCCTTTCCTTTTTGCTTCTCAATTTCTCTTCCCAACCAAACACACTTTTAGAGATTATAAGCCATGAACAGTCAGTCACTTTGATTTTGCTTAATTTAGAAGGAAATCATATCTTAAGATTAAACTTTTTTTCTTCCCAAAATATATGGAGACAACAATAGAAATCTCTAAAGCTTGTCCTCCCTTCAATAAATATAATATCTGATCTTGCCAAGACAATTCGATCAATGTCAACATCAGGTAGTCTAAAGTAACTATCCTAAAACCAAACGCTATGAAAGAATATTCATTTATCCTAAGTAATTCTATCCTAAAATCCCACCCACTTATGCATGGACTCGTGCACTTGCCTCACATTCTTTCAACAGCTTTCTAAATTCATCCAACTTATATGCTCAAACTATTTATCTGTCATGCAAATAGCAGCAAAGATTATCGAAAATTAAAACACTCATGTGTATATTAGCCAATAAGGTCACTCAAAAATCAAAATCAGTGTTTCCCCAGCAAAGTTCATAAGCTAAATCCTTCAAGTCATCCTTGAAGAGCAAAATCTTTTACTCACTGCGACCAACTTTCGGCTTCTTTCCTTTGGAAATTGGTGCGACCAACTTTATGCTTCTTTCGTTTAAAAGCTGGTGAACTGTATTAAAAAAATAAAATTATTAAAAAAAAGCTATTTCCAATGCATCATAGGGTAAAATCATGCAAATAAACTGATGTTACCCATTAGTTTTTTTTCCTACTTTTTATATGGTTTAGTGGAAATTTCTTTCTATTAATTGATAATTTTAAATTCAAGTGGTTACATTTATAACAACTTCTCAAGGGAAAGATGAACCATATGCTCTGTATCCATTGGTAATAAAGCTTTAGCTCTCAATCCATGAACAATAATTTGCGCATTCAATCCAATAATCTCTTTGACAATTAACATTATCATAGACATATAGTTTTATTTAGTGCATTGTTATAAACATTAAAGAGCTTACTTTACATGTCCTTGAAGAATTGGTTGTATATCGGCACCAACACTTGTACTTAGCTCTTCAACAGTTGAAGAAACCTCGTTATTGCAGTTCAGTAGGTTGCACGCATCTAAAAAATCAGAAGATTTCACCATATCTGGTATAAGAGATGAGTCTTTTATCTCTGCTTTGAGATTTTCCATCAAAACAAATGCTGCATAAAGGTTAGTATAAGATTAGAGAATCCAGCTATTTAAATAGTTCAACTAAACCATAACCATATATTATCTATGACACTGACAATAATTTGTGAAAATGAATTAATAAAATGTAATCAATTGTGTCGAATACCAGGACATGCATTCAATCAGAAGTGTCGGTGCTATAGAGATTACGACATTTATTCTCCAGCAATTCATTTTATCTATGCAATAGTGACTCAATCGGGGCATTACACAGTCCAACATACACCAGAGACAACCTTCAATGATTTCAAAAGATCCAAGCAAAAAACATTATGAAATATTAATTTAAATGATTTTTGTTGTACATGCTGAAGTTCTAATCCAGAGGTTAAACTCTAATATTAATTTAAATGATTTTTGTTGTACATGCTGAAGTTCTAATCCAGAGGTTAAAACATTACCGCTAATCCCAAAGACAAAGGATGTGTCTTTTTTTTTTTTCTTGTTTCATTTTTGAACTAAAAATTGTTGTACTGTGTCTCACCTTCAGTATCAACATTCAAAATCATATAACAAAGAACGTTATGCATCTGAAATTTTAAAAAGAGATGCAAATAAGTATTAAACAAATGCATACAACATACCAATGCCTCGAAGCATCTTAAGGTCAAATTGATCAAGGAACATATGTTTGAGGGAAACGTTAGCACGCTTATTTATCAACATTTTTATATATATATATATATATATATATATATATATATTATATATATATATATATATATATATATATATATATAAATTATCTTTTTGTTTGTTTTTTACAAGATATTATCTTATTCTTTTAAATTTAAATAGCCTAACAAGAAGAAGAAGAAAATTTAATCAATATATTATCTTATTTCGATAAACTCAATTTAGTCTTTGAAAATAATAGAAGAACTTTTTAGTCTATAAAAAAATTTGAAAAACCCAATTAAATCCCTAAAAAAATTAAAAACACATTTTAGACTTAAAAAAAAACATAAATCGGGACAATATAGTTATTTGTTCAATTTAGAGAAAAATAAACCCGAATGTTATTTCATATAGAGAATAACACGTTTAAGATAGAAAATCTTTTGATTCTATAGTGGTTTGTGATTATGAAGATGTGACTTCCATCACCTCTTTCGTTTATTTCATAAGCTGCATTTTCTTCTTCATTCTCATGTTTTTTTTCTTCGCCCCCGCGTTTCTAAAGATGTTTTATTGTTCTTTCTGCTCGCGTTTTTGAAGGTGCGGTTTCATGTAATATTTATGAAGAATACCATTGTGGTTTAATTTGAATATATTATAATTTAGTGATGTTTTTGTTGTAGGGTTTAAATTATTCATTTAATTATTATCGGTGACTTAATTGTCTACTTTTAATTATTTTCAAGGATCTAATTGATTTCAGTTACACATAGATGTGTTGATTAGAGTCACAAAGAGGACCTTTGATGAGAGTCTTGATTCAGTTGCATAACGGAGGAGTGAAAATAGTCTTTTATTAAGACAATCACTGCACATTTAGAAAAAAATATTAAAACATAAATTGTTTTAACACATTTTGTTATAATCAAAATAAGAAGGCTAAATTACATTCGTGGTCCCTTAACTTAATTTCAGGTAATGTTTTAGTCCTTTATCTTTTTTTTTTTCCGACTTGGTCCTTTATTTTAATTTTAAGTGACAATTTGATATTTTATGTTTTAAAATTTCAACAATGATATCCTTTTTTATACAAAAATTTTAAAAAAATTTCAATCAAAACTCATAAAATTAATTATATTCTTCAATATAATACAAATTTCATCAAATTCGTAACGTAAATCTTCAAATAAACTCATATTTTCATACTTTATTTGATATTGTTAGGAATAAAGGACTAAATCGGGGGAAAAAAAGATAAAGGACTAAAATGTTACCTGAAATTAAGTTAAGGGACCACGAATGTAATTTAGCCAAATAAGAATTAAGAATTATTATTCTTAAAACCAATTCGGTTCCAAATTAGTCTGCATTCAATGCCAAATCAACGTCTCACGTGACAAAAATTTAGATCGCTCAGCAGATTAACAAAAAAAATGATATTAGAGATCAAAACGACTAACGAATGTAAAATTTAGGGAGTTTAAAATCTTTTATCTTCTTTCAAGGATCATTGTGACATCACTTGTCACTTTCAAATACTAAAATGAGTGTTTACTCCATTAATGCTACTTAATAATTTATTCGTTGTCACTTATATCATTTAATGTATATATATATATATATATATATATATATATGGTGTTATTATTAATATGATTACTAACGATATATTATTTGAGGTAGGAGTGTTCAAAAAAACCAAAAACTGAACTAAACTGCTGAATTGAACTGAATCGAACTGGTTTTGAACTGAACTGATTTATAAAAATCAAGAACCGAACTGTTTTCGAACTGATTTTTTAAAACAAGAACTGAACCGAACCGGTTTTCAGTTTTAAAAACCGAACCAAACTGGTTTTTAATTTGTAAAAACTGAACCGAACTGGTTTTTATTTCAAAAAACTTGAACCAAATTTTTTTTATAAGTAATTAGGGGTAATTATGTAAAATTTGGACTATATGAACAAAAAAAACTAAGTTAAACCGGTTCGGTTCAGTTCAAAATAAAAAATCTGTTCACCATTTTGTAAAACTGGTTCGGTTCAGTTTTTTGAACTGGAAACTGGTTCGGTTCACTTTTTCGAACTAAAAATATGTTCGGTTCAATTTTCAAATGGTTCTAGTTCAGAACTGAACTTTGCCCACTCCTAATTTGAGGGCTACTATATTTTTAAATATTTTAAGAAAATTATTTTGATTTTTTTTCTTTAATTATTTTTAATATTTGTTAAAATAATAATCAAGTAATTGGACTCAAGTGGTTAATGAATTTCAATTAAAGACAAATTATTCAAAAGAATCCGAGTTTGAATACGGTCTAAAACAAGGAGGAAAGGAGAAAGACAATAGAGGCAAAACTGTAGCGTTTATCAAGAACATATGTTTGAGGGAAACGTTAAGAGTCTAATAACAATATATAT
>NC_021165.2:33413666-33432247 GCF_000331145.2 Cicer arietinum
GAAGTTTTATTTTTGTCTTAAAAAAATCTTTTATTTTTAATTTATTTTTCTTATTTTTTAATTGACCATTAACTTCTCAACGGATACATGTCAACGGATACATGAAAAAACTGTAAGTCGTGGTGTATTGTATTTTATTTTTAATTTTTTAATTGACCATTAAATTGTATCGTGGACAAAGATCGTGATGTAACAGAAGTCTTAACACTCTAGTTTGTTGACACGTGTCAAACTTGCCAATTTATCATGTTTGCTTTATTATAATGTATAGATTTAAACTATGTAATTTTGGACGATTTTCATTCTTGATAATTTAATCAATTTTGGATTTTAAATAGTTAAAACTTTGTATTTATTCATTTGAAATAATACAATAGAGAACTTTCTTTTAGTCTCTCTAATATGAGATATTAAAAATATGAATAAATTTTACGGAAACTAAACCAAAAAACAAGATAAAAAAAAATTTAAAAAAAAATCATATATTTACAAAGATTAAAATAAATATAAAAAACAATATTTTTTACGGCAAAAAAGTAAAATATTGTATATGTACGTAGAAACCAAAAATATATGTAAACTTTATTTTATCTTATTCATGTTATCAATCCTTAATAGTTTACCTATATAGACACAATTTATGCATAATTATAAAAAAAAGGCATACCAAATCTAAGATGGTGAAATAAGATTTATAGAGCAATTCGGTAAGAGAACAACTAACATTTGATAATCTTAATTCAAGAGTCAAGCATTAGTATTTTTAAGAAACTAGCAGACATCTTATCGTATTTAATATACTTTTCAAATTCATCTACCTATGGTCTGTTAAAAAAAAATTCATAAGAACTCAAATTTACTATTCACTCTATAACTATGTTTTAAAAATCAAATTTTATACCAACTTAGTTACATATATTTTCTCTGTCATAACATTCATTCATGCAAATTTCAAGCATTAACATCCAACAAAGTAAACAACAGGTCTCTATGATCAAATTGAGCAATAAAAAACAGAATTTACAGATTTCATATGCTCAAAAAAAATTCAAATTTAACACATTATACCAACACATAAATTTGCAAACAGAAGAAAGTAACAACTCATTTAAATAGAACATAACTATAAATAAGTAAAATAAGTCTCGTATTACAAACATTATAAAGAATATTGTATTGCAAATGTGTTGCATTCAATAATGACATCATACAATCTTTCACTTAGACATCATTTTCCTTCCTAAATCTCATCCATTGACTTGCAACTAATTAGAAAATATGAATGGTCTATATCATATCAAAATAAATATTTATGTGAATTTCACTAAATTAAATAGGTCTCTGCATCTCGCTTTCTATACGAAGAGATCTATGTAGATCATTTTTTCTCCACAATAAATGTTATGCTAAATACAATTTCTCAGTTAATATATTTCAATCATTTTTTTTGCAAAAAACAATGGTTATACACTGGATATGTGATAACTTCTTGATTTCAATGTTTAGAATATGACTATTCTAGATTTTTGACTTAAAAAGAATGGAGAGATTAGTTGAAGCTCTTCTTAGTGACCATAAATATTTTCCTTTGTTCACAACTGTCGAATCACAAATTACTTGCAACTTTTTCATCATGTAAGCTCTTGTAATCAAATGCTTCAAAAAACTTATTTCCAGTGCTTTGCCAGTAAATCTTTTCACTGTAACAAATTTTAACTTCATACAAACAAAATCAGGCACTTCTCGGTTCTCCCAGAACATTGAATTAGGAAATGGTAGTGCACAATTATCAAAAGTAACGGTGAAAACTGATGATTCCTCTACCTGGAAAAGGAAATTACATTCCAAAGATCATATTCGATGAAAAATGTCATTCTCTAATGTGTAGTAAAAAATTAATATAGTATTAAAGATTAAAGTATAACAAGATAAATAGTCACATACTGGTATTGTAATTTCAAGAGTATTAAGATGGAAGCACATTGTTAGTATGTAAGAAAATGCCAAAATATCTCTTATGTTATTCAAATCCAAATCAATCGACAAGGGCGATAGATGTCGAAAAATATTAGCTGGTTTATGTACCTACATTGAAGAGATAGTTAGCACAACTACATATTATAAGTATAGAAAAATAAATCATAATCCTTATGAACAAGACACTATAATATAATTCAAACATTAAACAATAATTATACAGTATTTTATCCAATCCGTAGTCAAAGCAAAATAATAAAATTTTGAATTGTATTTTGCAGCATTCATTGCAAATTTTTTAAATCAGTCTCACAATCTTCAATATGGTGGAAAATCATTGCTACTGTAAGCACTATTATACGTTGAAAAATATATTTTTCTACTGTTTTATTAGTTGTGATTATAATAATAAATAAGAAATGTGAAACAAGTACGATTTCATTACCTTCATGTCTTTCATATATTACCCTTAAAAAAATTTAACAGCAGAAGAAAATGTATTAGTTCTCCTACTCTAATTTATATGTGTTGAGATGTGTTTCATTAATTCAAAGTGCTATTCGTATGTGTTTCATTAATTCTAAGTGATATTCGTAACACATATATTTTTTTATCAAATGCTGATATTTAACACTATTTAATTAATTAATTTTCTCTATTTATGACTAATGTTAGTAGCGACGATCTTTTTAATCAAAAGCTGATATTTAACATTATTTAATTTATTTATTTTCTGAAATTATGACTAGTGTTAATATGTCAATGTCAATGAATATGTTCTTAGAAATTTAATTTCATATGTTATCACATTATAGGTCTAATTATGTTAAGTTTGTGTTTCATATTAACTCAAAGCAAAGAATAGTTAAACTAAGAAATTGAATATTTTGGTTTAAAATAAGAAGTTTTTTATTAAAAAAAATTAAAAAACTACCACTGAAATTTCAAATAGCAGAAACTTACATACTTTGATTATAAAAGCTAATCAAGAAATTGATCATAACATACTATATATTATTTTTAGAATGAAATATAAACAAAAATAATAATTAAAAAGTTGAAGTATCTTGTCTTAATTTAAAATCAAATACCATTTTTATTATAATTTATTCTAGAGGGAGTAAATATATTAAATATTATTTTGAAAACACAAAGAAACAACACGTCTAAGATAGAAATTATTTTGATTCTACAGTGGTTTGTGATTATGAAGATGTGACTTCCGTCACCTCTGTCTTTTATTTCATTAGCTGCATTTTCTCCTTCATTCTCATGTTTTTTTTCTTCGCCCTCGCATTTCTAAAGATGTTTTATTGTTCTTTCTGCTTCTGTTTTTGAAGGTGCGGTTTCATGTAGTATTTATGAAGAATACCATTGTGATTTAATTTGAATATATTATAATTTAGTGACATTTTTGTTGTAGGGTTTAAATTGTTCATTTAATTATTGACAGTGACTTAATTGTCTACTTTTAATTATTTTCAAGGATCTAATTGATTTGAGTTACACATAGATGTGTTGATTAGAGTCACAAAGATGGCCTTTGATCAGAGTCTTGATTCAGTTGCATAACGGAGGAGTGAAAATAGTCTTTTATTAAGACAATCACTGCACATTTAGAAAAATACATTAAAACATAAATTGTTTTAACACATTTTGTTATAATCAAAATAAGAATTAAGAATTATTATTCTTAAAACCAATTTGGTTCTAAATTAGTGTGCATTCCATGCCAAATCAACGTCTCACGTGACAAATTACGATCGCTCAGCAGATTAACAAAAAAAATGATATTAGAGATCAAAACAACTAACGAATGTAAAATTTTGGGAGTTTTAAATCTTTTATCTTCTTTCAAGGATCATTGTGACACCGCTTGTCACTTTCAAATACTAAAATGAGTGTTTACTCCATTAATGCTACTTAATAATTTATTCGTTGTCACTTATATAATTTAATGTATATATATATATATATATATATATATATATGGTGTTATTATTAATATGATTACTAATGATATATTATTTGAGGGCTACTATTATTTTAAATATTTTCAGAAAATTATTTTGATTTTTTATCTTTAATTATTTTTATTATTTGTTAAAATAATAATCAAGTAGTTGCACTCAAGTGGCTAATGAGTTTCAATTAAAGACAAATTATTCGAAAGAATCCGAGTTTGAATACACTCTAAAACAATTTTGGATCAAATTTTACTTACCTCCCAATTGGACTCTAGATTAGTAGAGCCTCATTCTTCTTAAAATCCAGGTTAGAATAAAAAATAAAAATAATACTTACTAAAAATACAAAAGGTTCTTTGAAATTTTATAAATCTGCAAAGTCTTTTCAAAATCTGCGTATTCATAACATATAAATCCTTTAAAATCCAAACTTCAAAATCTTGATTATAGAATATTCTATAAAAAATTTACAAGTCTTTTAAATTTTATATTCTTTTAAAATCTGCAAGACTTTTTTATGTTAAAAAAGCTTTTTAAAAACTCAATCCAATATACACTTTTAGACTTTAAAGCAGTTAATTGACAAGTTTTTCATTGACATTAACTTAAATAGAAACTATATTTTAAAGGGGAGTCAATTTCATGGGTGTAAGACCCATAGAAAAATAATCATTGTCTGTTATATTTATTTTGTTATGTTTTGTTTTAAAATGTCGTTGTTGAATCTCCCACATATCTTTTAAATATCAATAAAAATATAAAATTTATGTTTTCGTGACTTAGTTATTTTTATTTCACATTAACCTAAATAGAAACTATATTTTAAAAGGGGTTCAATTTCGTAAGTGTAAGACCATAGAAAAATAATAATTGTTTAAGTTATATTTATTTTGTTATGTTTTGTTCTAAAATGTCATTGTTGAATCTCCCAAATATCTTTTAAATATGAATAAAAATATAAAATTTATGTTTCTGTGACTTAGTTATTTTTATTTCTTTCATGTGTAAAAGCAGTCCAAATCTGAGACTGAAAATACATTGTCTTTTATATACTATTTTTTTTTTATACTTTTCGTTGATTTTTTTTTTTTGAATTTTAAATAGATTTTTAATCATTTTCCTTCTAAAGTAGAAATTCAAACTCTTCTTATGGTCTTTTTTATGTATAATAACATTCATTTGTTTTAAATTAGGACTATGTAATTGGGACAATTTTCATTCTTGATAATTTAATCAATTTTGGGTTTTAAATAGTTAAAACTTTGTATTTATTCATTTGAAATAAAACAATAGAGAGTTTTCTTTTAGTCTCTCTAATATGAGTTATATAAAGACTAAAATGAATATGAATAAATTTTACGAAAACTAAACCAAAAAGCAAGATAAAAAAAGTTAAAAAAAAGTCATATATTCACAAAGATTAAAATAAATATAAAAAAGACAATATTTTTTATAGCAAAAAAGTAAAATATTATATATGTATGTAGAAACCAAAAATATATGTAAACTTATGTTATTTTATCTTATTCATGTTATCAATCCTTAATAGTTTACATATATAGACACAATTTATGCATAATTATACAAAAAAGGCATACCATACCTAAGAAGGTGAAATAAGATTTATAGAGCAATTTAGTAAAAGAACAACTAACATTTGATAATCTTAATTCAAGAGTCAAGCATTAGTATTTTTAAGAAACTAGCAGACATCTTATCGTATTTAGTATACTTTTCAAACTCATCTACCTATGGTCTATAAAAAAAAAAAAAAACTTCATAAGAACTCAAATTTACTATTCACTCTATAACTATGTTTTAAAAATCAAATTTTATACCAACTTAGTTACATATATTTTCTCTGTCATAACATTCATTCATGCAAATTTCAAGCATTAACATCCAACAAAGTAAACAACAGGTCTCTATGATCAAATTGAGCAATAAAAAACAGAATTTACAGATTTCATATGCTCAAAAAAAATTCAAATTTAACACATTATACCAACACATAAATTTGCAAACAGAAGAAAGTAACAACTCATTTAAATAGAACATAACTATAAATAAGTAAAATAAGTCTCGTATTACAAACATTATAAAGAATATTGTATTGCAATTGTGTTGCATTCAATAATGACATCATACAATCTTTCACATAGACATCATTTTCCTTCTTAAATCTCATCCATTGACTTGCAACTAATTAGAAAATATGAACGGTCTATATCATATCAAAATAGACATTTATGTGAATTTCACTAAATTAAATAGGTCTCTGCATCTCGCTTTTTATACGAAGACATCTGTGTAGATGATTTTTTCTCCACAATAAATATTATGCTAAATATAGTTTCTCAGTTAATATATTTCAATCATTTTTTTTGCAAAAAACAATGGTTATACACTGGATATGTGATAACTTCTTGATTTCAATGTTTAGAATATGACAATTCTAGATTTTTGACTTAAAAAGAATGGAGAGATTAGTGGAAGCTCTTCCTAGTGACCTTAAATATTTTCTTTTTTTCACAACTGTCGAGTCACAAATAACTTGCAACTTTTTCATCATGTAAGCTCTTGTAATCAAATGCTTCAAAAAACTTATTTCCAGGGCTTTGCCAGTAAATCTTTTCACTGTAACAAATTTTAACTTCATACAAACAAAATCAGGCACTTCTCGGTTCTCCCAGAACATTGAATTAGGAAATGGTAGTGCACAATTATCAAAAGTAACGGTGAAAACTGATGATTCCTCTACCTGGAAAAGGAAATTACATTCCAAAGATCATATTCGATGAAAAATGTCATTCTCTAATGTGTAGTAAAAAATTAATATAGTATTAAAGATTAAAGTATAACAAGATAAATAGTCACATACTGGTATTGTAATTTCAAGAGTATTAAGATGGAAGCACATTGTTAGTATGTAAGAAAATGCCAAAATATCTCTTATGTTATTCAAATCCAAATCAATCGACAAGGGCGATAGATGTCGAAAAATATTAGCTGGTTTATGTACCTACATTGAAGAGATAGTTAGCACAACTACATATTATAAGTATAGAAAAATAAATCATAATCCTTATGAACAAGACACTATAATATAATTCAAACATTAAACAATAATTATACAGTATTTTATCCAATCCGTAGTCAAAGCAAAATAATAAAATTTTGAATTGTATTTTGCAGCATTCATTGCAAATTTTTTAAATCAGTCTCACAATCTTCAATATGGTGGAAAATCATTGCTACTGTAAGCACTATTATACGTTGAAAAATATATTTTTCTACTGTTTTATTAGTTGTGATTATAATAATAAATAAGAAATGTGAAACAAGTACGATTTCATTACCTTCATGTCTTTCATATATTACCCTTAAAAAAATTTAACAGCAGAAGAAAATGTATTAGTTCTCCTACTCTAATTTATATGTGTTGAGATGTGTTTCATTAATTCAAAGTGCTATTCGTATGTGTTTCATTAATTCTAAGTGATATTCGTAACACATATATTTTTTTATCAAATGCTGATATTTAACACTATTTAATTAATTAATTTTCTCTATTTATGACTAATGTTAGTAGCGACGATCTTTTTAATCAAAAGCTGATATTTAACATTATTTAATTTATTTATTTTCTGAAATTATGACTAGTGTTAATATGTCAATGTCAATGAATATGTTCTTAGAAATTTAATTTCATATGTTATCACATTATAGGTCTAATTATGTTAAGTTTGTGTTTCATATTAACTCAAAGCAAAGAATAGTTAAACTAAGAAATTGAATATTTTGGTTTAAAATAAGAAGTTTTTTATTAAAAAAAATTAAAAAACTACCACTGAAATTTCAAATAGCAGAAACTTACATACTTTGATTATAAAAGCTAATCAAGAAATTGATCATAACATACTATATATTATTTTTAGAATGAAATATAAACAAAAATAATAATTAAAAAGTTGAAGTATCTTGTCTTAATTTAAAATCAAATACCATTTTTATTATAATTTATTCTAGAGGGAGTAAATATATTAAATATTATTTTGAAAACACAAACTCTAACCACATGAAAATAATAGAATCGGAGATAACTTACCAAAAGGTTACTGCAATTTTCAAAAACCTCACGAGTTTGTAGAATATCTTGAGGATCTGAATTGCAAGTATAAGAGAAATTCCATAGATTTTGAGAATAAATTCTAAGACCTTTTGGAGGGCATCTTAGAGAATCAATCACCAAAACATGAAGCTCCTCAACATTAACATCTATCTCTTCAACATCCAACAACAAAAGCTCCAAATATTTAAGATTTTTGTTTTCAATCTTGAGGCTATCGAAACCATCTGACTCAATGAGACAAAACTTCTCTAAACCAAAACAATTTTCCAAAATTCCATTGATGATACTATCCACCATAGACATTTTCTCCAATTTCAAAATTTTCAACTTTTCACAACTTTCAAATGCAGGTAAAACCGAATCTATAAGTTTGTAGTTAGTCAACTGAAGTGAACACAAATTTGAAAATATCTTAGGCTTAAATTCATCACTAATCACAGTTAAACAGTCACACTCCAAACTCAAAGAACTTAACTTTTTTCTCTCCACAACAAACTCAACCAATGTTTTCAAATGTCGAAGGGAAACATTTTGATGAAGATGTTTTAAGCCACAACTAATCAAATAATCACCAATATGTTGATGCAATATACCGTTAACAATTTCACTATATTTCCTTGCATTTTCTTCCGTGGCTAAGGACTTCAAAAATTTATTATACGAAATTCGGTTATAAATATTTGGTACGGGTTTCAACATGTGAGTCCAATCAAAATCAAAGTGAGAAACATTATTTCTCAAATATATCCATCTCTTTGATAGAACGCTTGTTTTTACGGCATCATCAATCGAAAGAGAAGAGATTATGAAAAACAAAATATCATCCGGTAGTTGACTTATGAAATCTACTCTTCTCTTTTCATTCACTTCCTTTTTTGATGATGGTATAGACATAACTTTCTTCACCCGAAAATTGAAATTTTCTATTGGTAACGTTGACATAACCTATTTTTGATGAAAATGTTAAGAACGTAATAAATATAAATATATATATATATATATATATATATATATATAATATCTCTTATAAAAAAGATATAATCTTTTTTGTTACAAGATATTATATAATTTGTAATTTAAATAGTCTAACAATAAGAACAAAACAAGATCTAATCACGATATGATCTTATTTTCCAAAAAATTAAAAAAGATACGATCTTATTCGTTATTCGTTTTTCAGGCACACAGTGTACTAATTCAATTTTATTTTGATCTATATTTTTTATTTCTTTTCGTTAGGAGTGTATTAATTTCTTAGGATTTGAAAGAATTTAAATAGATTTATTCTTTTTATAATAAAAAAAGTCTTGAGTTAAAATATAATAACTCAACAGCTAAATCCTACCATGTCTCCCCCTATAATATAATAAATTTATATTTTTTATATTTTTATTCTTTGTGACTCAATATTTAAGAATAAACGACTTCTAAAATTTACTCAAAATTCTTATCCCAATTTTCTTTATTATTTTTCTAAAATATTTCTTTCACAAGAACAATTTCTTACGAAGAAAAAGAAAGATACACTAAATGTCTAAACTAATTTTACATTAATAATAAATGGTAATCAATTATTTCATTATATCACTACATATTTATAATTTTTATCATTAAATAACCACTTACTTAGTTATTTGTGTTTATTGTTAATATAAAATTAGTTACATACTGTGTCATCAAACCATTTTCTAAAAATATATGTTAATATGTAAAAGGATTATATAGTTTTGGTGTAAGCTGTTTTCCAAATTTAGTCTTTCTATTGTTGCTTATCTCTCAACAACTTTATTTTTTTAAACAAAACTTATTTTATAAAAAAATAAACAATTGAAGTAGAGCGTAAATAACAACTTTCTGGCAATATATTAATAATACATTAATTATTTTGTTCCCGCTGGTTTATCATTAAGATATCTTTCAAGAGATGTATGTGATCGATATAGTTTTGATCTTAAGATACAATGTAGTAATATAATAGCTAAAAAGTGTGTACCTGATATGAAATATATGCCTTGGATGGCTATGGCTGGAAACTCAGAAAACTAAGATTAGTTGAAGTGACGGCTGTATTGTTTTAATAGAGTTGCGTTTTTACTTTATATCTGATGGAAAGGTTAGCAATTTAATAACAATATATATAGTAGTCAGGAAAAACCACACTCTCGTCCTAATTTCTTGTTGGACGTGAAATTTGAATCTACATCTCCTCATTCAACGGAACTCAGATATCTCTATCTTACACCTTCACTTATTTTTGTATATAAAATAATAACTTTAAAAGTCATATTTATTATAATTAATATAATAATAACTATTTTACAATAATAAAATGAAAAAATAATTAAAATCATATTTTCTATAGAAAATAAACTATAATTTATAATATATAAGAATATTAAATATATTGAATATGAACATGTATATAAATAAAAAAAAAAAAACAATAATCACTAATGGGATGACTTCGGGAACAGTGTCCGGTCAATATCAACACCCTAAACTCGCATATGAGTTTTAATTTCAAAGAAAATATATACTCATGAGTGTGAAATTGAAATTAAGTCAAATTAAAATTTTTATATCCAAATTAGGAATGTCATATAGGTATTTACGAGAGTGACTTATGTTATGATTCTAAACACTAATTGTGAATATAATTAACTTATTTCAATAATTGTTATTGTGGTTAAATTTAGTAAAGTTAATTTTTGTTTACTGGCCAAGATAATATATATATATATATATATATATATATATATAACGAAAAACAACTCACCGCACATGGTGTGCCGAGGGAAGAAAAATATTAACTACTTAAGAATCTATCGACCTAGTCCGAAAAAATAAATGCGTAAACCTTATGTTAAAAACTCAACTAACAAGAACTCTCAAACGTAGAAGTGGTTGTTCCTTTGGCGATACTTTGAAAGTGTCTAATGTTAGATATATGCTTTGGTTAGCTGTTTGCTGGATTATATGGACCAACGAAAACAATATTTTCTTTAGGGGAGAAATTAATTTCAACCTGCAAGTTGATGAAATTACTAGATTAACTTGGTGTTGGCGAGACTTGAATGAAGTGTTTGAGTGATCCTTGAATTAATGGAGCAAATCAACCTGGTAAGAAATATGTTGATTGAGACAAACCATCACCATGTCGTTAACGTTAATTTACACATAATAACATTTTAGAAACAAAAACTGTTTCTAAATACAAACAGCCAAATAAAGGAAGAATTGTGCATTCCATAGATTCAAAATTCATACAATTGACTTACCTCGAAAACATTCACTTAATTTACGCATAATAATATTCTAGGAAAAATTGATTCTAAATACAAACACTTAACTTCACTTCTACATACAAAAATTCATCCATAAGTTAACCAAATGTCACACACTAGGGATGACAATTAGATCTAGATTCAGTGGGTATGTACACAAAAATCTACAATAGATATAGTAAAAATCCGCATAATGGTATAGGCACGAGAACGAGTAATTATTCATAAAATTAGGAGGATATGGATGCAGGTATTATAGTATCCATCATGCCCCACACCCACACTTATATAAATATTATATATATGTGTGTTTAATTAAGTAACTGTTTTTTTTTATTTTTTTTATGTTTTAACTTCTATTGATATCATTGGACCACTATAAAATTTATAATCGAAAGATAAACATTTGTAAACTTTTTAAGATTTTGATTCTAATTAATATGTAAATAATTATGACATTATAACTAATAGTTATGTTTTATTAATCGCAACTTTGTAATTATACTTGCAACTTCATAAAGTATTATTATGAATATTTGAATGTGTTTTGTAACATGTGTTCATTTGAAATGTTTTGAGTTAGAAAATATTTTGATTTATAATATTTTATAATTTTATTTAAGATATTTGAATAATTTTTAAATTTAATAACAACAATATCATTTATTTATCAATCTATTTTAGTTAAACCATGAGTAGTGAATATGGGTATGAGTACAAATACAAACACTTAAATACTCAAATAGCAAGGGTACAAGTATTAAATTTAATACTGAATAGAGTACGAACACATTAAGATCTATTACACATATTCTAGATTCTGATACACGTAACACTAAAATCAAGACATTTTTTTATTTGACACCAAACGCAACTAATTTGAAGGGTTTGAAAGTAGAGAAGATGTTTTGAAACCAACCACAACTAGTTTGAAGGATTATTTTACCCCTATAAAAGATATTTCTTACCACTTTATAAAGAAAATTATAAAAGATAGTAGCAACTTTTATCAAGTATTTTTTTTAATTGGTAGTCATTCTTATTATATATAAATTGGTAGCCATTTTTATTACATATCCTTATGATTTTATCAAGCTTTAACACTGAACACTTACAATGATACTAAATATGTCAAATCTTAAAATAAATAAAAAATCCTTCGACATATTATAGAGGAGTTTTAATTTAGTGTGATAAAATTTTATTTTATAAATATTTAAAAAAATTATAAACATATTATAAATTATTTTCTTATCTCTATTATCTAAAGTTTCTGAATCCGTCGCGACAATGTTGCAAAGAAATTTAAGAGAAAAAAAATATACAAAACTATATCTATGTACGTTGATTTTCTTTTTACTTTGAAATATGAAAGCTGGAGCTCTAGAATGCAATATCACGAGACAACGTCTGAATGGATAATTGTTTCAATATGTTTTATTTTTGTTTTTTTGGTTTTCTATTTGGTAGAATTAGGAATGTTTTTTCCATTCCTATCATAAGATAAGATATTTTGATTGTAAATGTGAAGGTGGTATGAGCGTCTATAGAAAAGGTGACATGAACCAATCATTAAAAGGTGAATTAGATTATTAAAATAGTGCAAGTAGGACATTGGAACTATTTTTGATTCGATCGATTTATTTGTCCTAATGATAAGAAGAATATATATATATATATATATATATATATATATATATATATATATATTATCTCTTATAAAAAAGATATAATTATTTTTGTTACAAGATATTATCTAAATCGTAATTCAAATAGTCTAACAATAAGAACAAAACAAGATCTAATCACGTTATGATCTTATTTTCCAAAAAATTAAAAAAGATACGATCTTATTCGTTATTCGTTTTTCAGGCAACAGTGTACAAATTCAAATTTATTTTGATCTATATTTTATTTATTTCTTTTCCGGTAGGAGTGTATTAATTCATTAGGATTTGAAAGAATTTAAATAGATTTATTCTTTTTATAATAAAAAAGTCGTGTTCCATCAAAAATTTAATATAATAACTCAACAGCTAACTCCTACCATGTTTCCCCCTGTAATATAATAAATTTATATTTTTATTCTTTGTGGCTCATTATTTAAGAATAAATAAACAATTGAAGTAGACTGTAAATAACAATTTTCTGGCAATATATTAATAATACATTAATTATTTTGTTCCCGCTGGTTTATCATTAAGATATCTTTCAAGAGATGTATGTGATCGATATAGTTTTGATCTTAAGATACAATGTAGTAATATAATAGCTAAAAAGTGTGTACCTGATATGAAATATATGCCTTGGATGGCTATGGCTGGAAACTCAGAAAACTAAGATTAGCAATTTAATAACAATATATATATACACATTATATTTTATAAAAAAAATATAATATCTTATAGTCTAACGATAAAAACGAAAAAAAATCTAACCACCATATGATATTATTTTTTCAAAAAAAAAAAAAAAATATTGGATGAATTTTAGTTTTGAACCATATTTTAATTGATCTCTATCTTTTTTGTTTAGAGTGTATTCAATTAGAATTTAAAAAGATTTATTTATTTTTTTTATAATGAAAAAGTATTGCAAGATCAAAATTTTAATGCAGCAACTACAGAGCTAATTACTACCTAACTATGAGTTGACCGGACTACAAATCTCCTTCTATAATATAAAAAATATTTTGTACCATTCAATATTTGACACATCATCACATTATTTTATAAATAAATATAACAATCTTCAAAATTTACTCAAAATTCTTATGAGGAAAATTGATACCGTTATGGTAAAGACATCATCAATTAAGAAGACATGACAAGATAAATAATTGAGTATGAAACTATGTTACATTGATAATGTCTATTAAATTCAATTCTTATCCCATTTCTTTATTTATTATTTTCCAAAAATATTTTAATTACAAGAACCATTTTTGTTAAAGAGAAAAAAAAATTGTTCATATAGATTAATTTTACACACTACGCCAAAAATGACATTTTACAACGCTTTTTTTAATCCATTTACAGCGTTTTTTCAAAAAAAACAAGCGTTGTGGAATCGTGCGCTGCAAAAGATACAACAGCGCTTTTAAAAAAGCGCTATTAAACATGTATATGTAATGCACACTTGTTTTGCACATTTTACAGCGCTTATTTGAAAAAGCGCTGTAAAATGCATACCCATAATAAATATATTGGGTGCACATTTTACAGCGCTTTTGCGAATAAGCGTTGTAAAATGCATATCCATAATAAATATATTGGGTGCACATTTTACAGCGCTTTTCCGAATATGCACTGTAAAATGCACACCAAATATATGAATTATGGGTATGCATTTTACAGCGCTTTTTCAAAAAAGCGCTGTAAAATGTGTGTATGTGTTTTTTTTTTTTTTAACGTTGTAAATTAAATTTTTGAAAAAGCGTTTTTTAGCTTTTTATGACATTTTTTTTAGAAAGCGCTATCTTTTATCTTTTTATCCGATATTATTTTGATCCAGAATCAGTTCACAATCAGTTCACACAACAACAAAACATATTCAAATACCATAAGCATTCACACAATCAGTAGACAAAAAACAGAACTCTGTAACTTAATTAACATATATGTAACTCTGTAACTTTGTAATTTACAACATAATTAACTACATTCAGATACATATATATAACCTAATTTACAACCTAATTAACTACATATACATTGAACCTAATTTACAACCTAATTAACTACATATTCATATGCATGTTCATATATTGTGTCCTATGATCATATACATATAATAACTAATAGAATATACAGAATATGGACAAGCTACCATATAATATTTAGATCCCTTGCCCAGCAGCATGCTATTTCCCAGAAAATCAAATAATTTGCATTTCAAGCACATACTGACACGATTCTTCCTTTAATTCCATTAGATCTTCATCAGAATATGATGAACTGGAATTGTCAAAGTACTGCAATATAAAAATTGAACATATTATATTAAGTTAGTATCAAATATATAGATAATTTAATTATATATGAAAATCATATAATGAAAATACCGTACCGTTTCTGGGATAATAGTTTTATTCTTGTTAACAATCTTCTTCATGAATCTAAATACGTAGTACCCATAGTCGATGTTGTTTGTTTTACGAGGGCACTGTAAAATAAAAACATATAAGTCAATAAAATATTTGTGCATTAATCGTAAAGGCATATATTTGTAAATGAAAATTTAAAGGCATATATTTCAAACCTTTATTGGGATCCATGTGATGTTATTAGACTTTTGCTTCGACACTGTAGCACCTCTTTGAGCTCGAAAAACTTGTAAGGCACTATCGAATGAATAAATAAATGAATATTACATACGTGTCGAACATAGTCTTTATTTCGGAGTGATTGTTGTAATTGTCATGCAAGGTATCTAAATAGTATATAACTTTAGAGACCGCATTGATTGCAAATAAAATCCAATGTGCCCTACAAAAGTGTACTGAATCGTTGCAAGTAATAATAAAATGGTAGTACCGAGTGTCGAACTCAAGGATTGCGTTTTACTATTGAATTATATTTGATTACTAGAATTGAACAAAAAGGTTCCCAAGTTGATTGAAATAATGTTTGAAATTAACAACAATAATAAAATTGATCTTTTATAATGAGAAAAATGTCAGGGATGAGTTTCACTTCGAATCCAACCTTGGTGTCTAATTTGATCCTAGTTACTGAATTCCTTTATTGAATTATTACCGAATTCTCTTTATTATTCTTGCCCTAATGTCTTAGTGACAGAACCTTTAATTCCAAAGTAACCCCTAATTCCTTAGTGGATTTAAGATTAGAATTAAGCATTACCGTATATAAATTCTCTTGTAAATTATTGCTTTGCAACTAATTTAATTGGTTTCATGACTTGCATCTATCCCTAGACTACAAATTCATGAATTTCTCATCTCAAGCATTCGTAAAGTCCACTTCCGTTTCAAAATACAAACCGTAGAACATTTTAATGTTGATCAAGTAATAAAAAGCATTAAGTATAGAGATGAGAAAAACAATTCAATAAACTCATTAATATAACTAGAAATCAAATCAGAAAAATAAGGGTTTCATCTGGTTACACTCATCCCTAACAAATAGGGTTTAGTTACTCATGACAGAGATACAAAAGATAAGGATTAAAGAAGAATTACAAGAATGATTCATGGATGATTCTTGATAAAACTGCTTCAATGGCGTTAGAAACGGCCGTCTTTGAGTTTCTATGCTAGGGCACAAGTCTCCCAAGTTCCCAAGAGTCAAAAAGATCCCTAAAACAGTAAAAATCTGCGTTTTTATGGTTGTTGGTGCGCGTCGCGCGCCCCAGGCGCACAGGGCGCGCTCCAGGCGCACATTGACAGAACTTAAACACGAGAAATGCGCTCTAGGAGCGCAGGGCACGCTCCAGGCGCGCGTTGACAGAACTGAAACACGAGAAATGCACTCCAGGCGCGCAGGGCGCGCTCCAGGCGCACAACATCTGCTGTCTGATATATTTTGCATTTTCTCATATTTTGCGTCTGAATTTGGTCCCGGTGTCTTCATGAAAGTTGTAGATATGGATCTTAGCTTTCATTAGCACTTGGAGTGACACTAATGGGACATCTAGAACTCCAGATATGGCTGAAATACTCAACATATATCATGTTGATTTTTCACCAAAATTCAGCACTGCACTAAAACAAAACGCAATGTAAAATTACGACAAATTCCTACTTATTCAACGAAATAAAAACAAAAAACATTTTATTAACTCAAAGAACAAAAATCAACAAAATGTATCAAATAAATCCTTAATTTAACTGATGATTGAGGATAAATAAGACTAAAACAGTGGGAAAATATGCATATGATGAAGAGTCATCACAACCCCAAACTTAATCTATTGCTTGTCCCCAAGCAACAATTAATTTCATATTTGGTCCTGTTAAATGCACACTTAAATTCAATTTCTCAAATTACATCAAACTCAAATTTCAAAGTTCTTGCTACTGCAAAACATTCATCATGCTCTATGGTTGTTTTCAAAAATACAGACAACAAGATTTGTACACATTGGCATTCATTCATCAAATTCAACTCTCTCTTCACACAATCTCACCAAAATTTCTCTCAAGTGTTTAGAAAGGGTTATGAATTTATCGCTCAAATCCTAGAACATGCATCACGCTACCATAGGCTTGAAAAAATTCTAGTTAGCAATCACAATGCAGTAAACACATACATTTTTGGAGGACTTTCGGGTTGTAATGGGGCTTAGGTAAGGGTAAGACATTTTAGGATAGTAGGCTTTACCACTTGGAGTTAGGCATACATTTCCAGATTATTCTACCATTTTTTTTTCTTCACCTTTTCATTATGGAGATTCTTAGACATTGACAGAAGAACCAAAATGATATATTTTGTTTTTGTTTTTCTTCTTTCTTCTTTCATTTTATTTTTCTTCTTTTTATTTTATTTTTTTTATTTTCTTTTTCTGAGAATCACCACCCCAAACTTAAAAAGTTGTTATCCCATGAGCAACCCCAAACTTAGAATTTTATCAAGACAAGAATTTTTTTCTACCTAACTTCAAGTAAGGTGATTTTAATTAAAGTCAGGTGTTTTGCTTGTAATGTGGCTAGTAACCGAAATAAAAGGGCAAGGCTCAAAGGGGCTAGCAAAGGGTAAAATTTTCATAGGGTAGTTAGAAAGGCTCAAACGACCAATAAAATTGCCTCAGTGTATGCCTAAATTACAAGTGATGCAAGTCAGAATTAGTGCAAGTTCTAGAGGGATAACACATGTCTGGATAATCACACAACAAAGAATTTAAGTGTTTAGGCTCAAAAGCTCACAGCTAGGATAATAAGAGAGAGTATGAACAATCAAAATAAAGCCAACATGCTTCTGAAAAGTTAAAATTGTATTTTTGAAAAATTGATGGCATATTAGCCTTCTACAACCATTTAGTAATCAAGAATGCATGCATTAGGAAGGCTTGTCGACTTGAGCAATAACATAATCTAAGAAATGAAATTTAACTTGCAAAATCACAAACAGAAATTTTAAGATTAAGTGCAAGTCAATACGACTGTTTCATCATAGTACACATTTAGTGAAAGGAAAAAAAAACATGAATAAAAGAAAGTCAACATATACTGACATTAAACAAAGAAAACGAGAAAACGGAAAG
>NC_021165.2:33432762-33432959 GCF_000331145.2 Cicer arietinum
GCATCTTTTTGATTCCTTGCTCATACCAAACATCAAAACTAAGAGAACTAAAAATTAGAGACTAAAATTGGAACTAAATTGAGTAAAATAAATCTAAAATGCAATAAATAAATACGGTGCAAAGGATATAAAATTGGGTTGCCTCCCAATAACCGCTCGTTTAGTGTCTTGAGCTTGATGTTTGGTATGAGCAAGGG
>NC_021165.2:33433183-33434014 GCF_000331145.2 Cicer arietinum
TTAACCACTTGCTCAAATAACCTCTCACATTGACTTTCAAATCTTTCAATTGAAACCATGTTATTCTTCATGAATTCAACCAAAACGTCCGTAATGTGAAAGTCTTTGTCATCTGATTCTTTGGATAGAATTTTTGTAGGTAGAATTTGTTCCCAATAGATCTTTTTAATGTAACGCTCGTCGTTTTCTGTGACTTTCAAAAAAAAATCTTCATATTCTACTAGTTCGACAAGGTCATCAACACAATTTCCATTCTTATGTGCTTCTCCACAAAAGTCACACCTAAGAGGCTTCATCGGAGGGATCTGAGGTGATATTTTAAAAATGTATAGCTCAAGATTTGCCCCTCAATCATGCGACATATACCCGATATGAGATAAGTATCACACTCTTCATATAATTGTAGTAGAATATCATCATTATAATCTTCCATGCTCTACAACGAATAATTATCTCAAACAAAGAAGAGACAAACCACTAGACATGACATTAGCAAGTTCAACAAATAAAAAAAATAACACAAAATAAAATAAAATCAAAAATTTTATTGCAGAGCAAAAAATTTCAATTCAGTAAATAAATTAAATTCAATAGTGATATGGCAATCCCCGGCAACGGCGCCAAAAACTTGATTGCGTTTCAGCAAGTGTACTGAATCGTTGCAAGTAATAATAAAATGGTAGTACCGCGTGTCGAACTCAAGGATTGCGTTTTACTATTGAATTATATTTGATTACTAGAATTGAACAAAAAGGTTCCCAAGTTGATTGAAATAATGTTTGAAATTAACAACAATAATAAAATTGATCTTTTATAATGAGAAAAATGTCA
>NC_021165.2:33434764-33436836 GCF_000331145.2 Cicer arietinum
TAAGAAATAAATGAATATTACTTACGTGTCGAACATAGTCTTTATTTCGGAGTGATTGTTGTAAATGTCATGCAAGGGATATAAATAGTATATAACTTCAGAGACCGCATTGATTGCAAATAAAACCCAATGTGCCCTACAACAACAAAAATTTGGTTAAGCAATTTTGTTTATACACAACTAATAAATTAAAATCATATCAATTAAAAAAGATATAAATAAATAATATATAATTACATACCCTGAATTATATGGTGCGAAGAACAATTTATCCTTTTCTTTATTTCCTAATAACATATCTACAATGTATTTCTTTACATTTACTGGACCGAGTTTGCACATCGACAGCTTATGCGGAGACAAGAATGAGTATTTATTTGACAATTTCCTCGTGCACACCACCTTCTCATACAAAAAGCTTCAATGAAAATTTTAAACTAGATTAATTACCAATACATTTAATTAATTACGAATAAATGCAATTAAAAGTATTTTTTACCTTATGTACAAGCACATGACAGTAGCACTAAGCTCCTTATGGTTGAGAAGTTCGTATATGTGCTCCTTTTCGAGAAATTCATCATGGTTGTTGTCCATGTTCTGTTTTACTTGGATGTCAAGACACACCCCGTGTTTAGCGAGGCGTGGCTGACTTATTTTAGGAACATGGGCAGCAGCGACCGATTTTCCCCGATCCAGTTTTCTTGCTGCTATTTTGGCAGCTTTATTACCCTCCAGCCTTTGTAGTTTGGAAGCCCTATTACCCTCCAATGGTGGAGGTTTGCTGGCCCTTTTTGGCTGTACGGGTGATTTATTTAATTGGATCTACAAAAATGAGGTTAAATGTTAGTTTATTGAATTTGAAAAAATGACAAACCTTAGGGAATAAATGTGACAAACCTTTTCGGGAGATGTAACTGATTTGTTTCTAGGAATCTTTTTTTCAAGGGCAACAAGGTGGGTGGGCCATGCCACGTAACTACCAATAGCTTCGCCCAATAGCTGCATATCTCCATCATTGTCCGGTATCGGCAACGGTGCAGTTGGTTCGAAAGCAACAACGGGTGATACTTTGACATGGCCCGTAGGGATCGGAGTATTGTGCAATACTTCTTCCGAAATATTGTACAATTTTCCTTTTCCCACCTTCCGATGAGTAGGCGAGGACAAGTATAGCACGCATGTAGTGACACCCTAAATCAAATAGTTAAAACATAAGTACGGTTAATATATAAGTTTGTTTAATACATAAGTAATTACATAATCAAGTAAGTAATTAATTACCTCAGGAATACTTTTGAGACCGGCGTTGCAACTCGCGGTTTCACTCTCCATTTGTATTTCATGTTGGAGCTGATCTGGGAGTTGCTTGTCTTTGTTCGTATTCACCAAAAGTGCACTTGCTCTGTAAGAATTTTGAGCTTCTCTAATACTTCCTCGTTGGAAGGTTTTTGTCGCTTCTCTTGAGAAAAATACATTTTGGGAGTTACGCCAAATCATTTCCCCCTAACCCGACCAGAATACTTAGGGACATTAAACACTTTACCCAGAATGTCCCTGCAAGTATCCTTGTTGCCCTCTTGAGTTTCAGAACTTTGTTCGATAATCTCCTAAAATACATGTAGAATTAAAAAGATAAGTTCAATAGCATTTTTAAAATACAATATTAAAAAGTGTTCAAGTGATATTAAAGTGATAATGTTACTTACACAAAGTTCTACTACTTTTTTGACATTTTCATTATCAACAACTCCGTCTTTATTAACACGTGCTTCCTTCCATAATCTATGACGACCCAAGGGTTGATCGGCTTGGGTGTCTTGTTGCTATTCGTTAAGATCATATAATACAAATTACTTCATTATATGAAAGTGATGTTTAATTACTTACAAGTTTTTGATCAAGGCGTGCATATCCCATACGTGATTTTTTGTATGGGTGGGTTGGATTGCTTGCCCTTTCGCGATTTGCCTTACTAATATTTTATATAAAAAAATAGCAATTGTGTAAAAATTTAAAATACTCTACGAATATGAATAATAAAACACAAATGCTAATAAATTAATCACTTA
>NC_021165.2:33437746-33438200 GCF_000331145.2 Cicer arietinum
AAGCTCAACATGCATTTTAATGATTACAAAAAATTAATAACATCAATACCTGAATAATGAGGGTTCGAAGAAAGACGAAATGCAAAGAAAAGAGGGTTTGCAGAAAGTTCACATAAATATGGTTCACAGAAAGTTCACATAAATATTCTTCAGAAGTTCTCATTTCTAATAATTCATCATCTCCTAAAGTATTGAGCAAAGAGAATCTCTCTGTTCAGTTCAGTTCAGTTCGTGTAAATTACTAATTTATATTCAGTTCAGTTCATGTAAATCAAGCTAAATATAAAACACTCATTGTTACATGAACTTGGTATCAAACAGTCATTATTTTATTTTTAAAAGGATCTTTTACAACGCTTTTTCAAATAAGCGCTGTAAAATGTCTCTTTAATTTATTTTTGAGTTTGGTTTATTTGGGTTGGGATGACATTAAAAACATTGTTATCATTGTTTA
>NC_021165.2:33438700-33460602 GCF_000331145.2 Cicer arietinum
TTCATCCATATAACCAAAACCTAACTCTAAGGTTTTACCCATAACGTATTAGATTCGTTTTTCTCCAAATTAATACATCGAACCCTGACAAATCCCCTCCCACACAACCACAGATAAGTCCCTAATGCAAACTAGAGGTTTGGAAGGAGCCCTTACCTTAACGTTAGCTCTAACGTGGTTTTCCGGTACCGCGAGTAAAACCGTTAAAAATCCTCGCTCGCAACGTCGCCTCCAAGTTGGTCCCCTAGCACCGTAGCGTGGTAGTGAGCAACTTTCCCTTCTAACCCTTCGCGAAATGAAGCTTGGATCTAGATGAAACGGAGGGGTTTGCGTTTGAATCTCAAATACCGTTTTTCTTCGTTTTCGAATCAAGGAGGAAGAGTGGAGTTGCGAAATCCTTGTTCTAACTCTCACCCAACCTTGGGTTACTAGTTTTGAAGAAAAGAAAGCGACGAAAATGAAAACGGGAGAAAGGAGGGAAATTGGCCGCGGGTCAGAGGAAGAAGACGATGGAAATGTTTCTTTCAGTTTTCTTTCCTTTTTCCTTTCCTCTATTCTCTTTCCTTTCTATTTCTATTTCCTTTCCTTTCTTTTCTATTTCCTTTTCCTTTCCCCTCAAGCAAACATATATACATAAATATATATTTATATATATACATATTACTTACTTTTAACAAATATCTCCAAAATATTATTAACTTTGGCTAAAAAAAAACCTCCGAGCCAAAATCCAAAATACACAAAAATACATAAAGCACACTTTAAAATTACGGGTCTTACAAACCCAGTTCGGTTCGGTTCAAAATAATAAACTAGTTCACCACTTTTATAAGCCGGTTCGGTTCGGTTCTTTGAACTAAAAACCGGTTCAGTTCAGTTCAATTTTCAAACGGTTCTAGTTCAGAACTGAACTTTGTCCACCCCTAGTTAAAAGTTAGTATAATATTAAAGATTAAAGTATAACAAGGTAAATAGTCACATACTAGTATTGTAATGTCGAGAGTATTAAAATGGAAACAGATTGTTAGTACGTAAGAAAATACTAAAATATCTCTAATGTTATTCAAATCCAAATCAATCGACAAGGTCAATAAATTTCTAAAAATGCTGGGTGGTTTATATACCTACATTGAAGAGACAGTTGGCACAACTACATATTATAAGTATAGAAGAATAAATCATAATCCTTACGAACAAGACACTATAATATTATTCAAATATTAAACAATAATTATACATTATTTTATACAATATCTAATCAAAGCAAAATAATAAAATTTTGAATTGTATTTTGCAGCATTCATTGCAAATGTTTTAAATTAGTGTCACATTCTTCATGTTTTAAAATTTTGAATTGTATTTTGTAGCATTCATTTTTTAAAAGCTTTTTACATTGTTTTACCACAAAGCGTTTTAAAATGCTTCTTTGTTTTATTAAGTGCAAGCGCTATGTGACCTTTTTACATATTATATATAAAACCTTACTACCACTACGCCAAAAATGACATTTAACAGCGCCCATTTTACAGCGTTTGCTAAACACAAGCGCTGTTGTAATTATATTTTAAAAATAACGGAACCTTTTACAGCGCTTTTGATGCCAAGCGCTGTAAAACAAGCGCTGTAGTAGGTCATATAACGTTTGCGCATCACTTTATAAGGCTTTTACAGCGCTTGTCAAAAAAGCACTGTAAAAGGAAGCGCTTTCGCGTATCAGTTACAGCGCTTTTTTCACAAGCGCTGTAAAATACATGCGCTTTCATTGAATTTAACTACCTATTACAGCGCTTTTTTCACAAGCGCTGTAAACTGCATCTTTCAAATAATTATATACGTTGGAAACCCTCATATCCTCTACATCTTTCAAATAATTATATACGTTGGAAACCCTCATATCCTCTACATCTTTCAAATAATTATATACGTTGGAAACCCTCATATCCTCTACATCTTTCAAATAATTATATACGTTGGAAACCCTCATATCCTCTACATCTTTCAAATAATTATATACGTTGGAAACCCTCATATCCTCTACATCTTTCAAATAATTATATACGTTGGGAACCCTAATATCCTCTACGTACTGTGCGGCCATCTACGTTGTCTAAGGTATTTTTTACACATGATCTGTTATGTTTTGAAATTGTCAAAAATTGTCAAAAACTCATACCACATGATCTGTTCTGTTTTGAAATTGTTAGTTGATATTGGTTTCTTTTTGAAACTTGTTGATATGTTTTGAAAGCTTATTATTTTTGTTACTGCATTTATATAGGTGGTATAATATGGATAGGAAATGGATTTCAGCCAATCGATTGTCAAAAGAGTATGAAATTGGAGTGAAGGAGTTTGTTGAGTTTGCAGTGAAGAATGCAAAAGATCCAAATAGAGTAGTTTGTCCTTGTTTAAAATGTTGTTTTGGAAAACGTGTTAGAGAAGATGAATTAGAAGGACATCTAGTATGTAATGGAATTGATCAAAGCTACACATGTTGGATAAGACATGGTGAGAAAAAAAAAAGGAAACATTAATTTTGAGAATAGTTCGACATATGCTTCAACTGACTTCGATACAGATACATATGAGCCGGACCGAGTTGATGAGATTGCAAAAGCAGTTGAAGAAGATCTTCGAGATTGTCCTAAAATGTTTGAAAGTTTGTTGAGTGATGCAGAGAAAGAATTATATAATGGTTGTACTAAATTCACAAGACTGTCAGCGATATTAAAGTTGTACAACTTAAAAGCGAGTAATGGATGGTCTGATAAAAGCTTTACAGAATTATTAACACTCATAAAAGATATGTTGCCAGATGATAATGAACTTCCCAGTCGAACCTACGAGGCTAAACGGATTTTGTGTTCTATTGGAATGAGTTACGAAAGGATTCATGCGTGTCCTAACGATTGCATTTTATTTCGAAACGAATATGAACTACTTAAGGCGTGTCCGAAATGCAATGTCTCTCGATATAAGAAGAAAGAATCTACTCCAGCAAAAGTCGTGTGGTATTTTCCTATAATACCAAGATTTAGGCGCATGTATCGCAGTGAAGAAGATTCAAAACACTTGACATGGCATGCAGATGAAAGAATTAGAGATGGAATGTTTCGACACCCTGCAGATTCCCCACAATGGGCAAAAATTGATCACGAGTATCCTGAATTCGGGATAGAGTCAAGAAATCTAAGACTTGCACTTTCTACTGATGGAATGAATCCACATGGTCTTCAAAGCATCTCACATAGCACGTGGCCTGTGATTTTGGTAATATATAACCTACCTCCATGGTTATGTATGAAGCGTAAGTTTATGATGTTGTCTCTGTTAATTTCTGGACCCAAACAACCGGGGAATGATATCGACGTATACTTGACTCCTCTAATCGAAAATTTAAAAAGTATGTGGGAGACAGGTGTGGAAGTTTATGATGGGTATAAGAAAGAATGTTTCAATTTGAGGGCTATGTTGTTCGGCACAATTAATGATTTTCCAGCATATGGTAATTTATCAGGATATAGCATTAAAGGTCAGTGTGCATGTCCTATATGTGAAGAGAGTACAAATTGGATGCGGTTGAAACATTGTAAGAAGAATGTGTTTCTTGGACATCGTAGATTTTTACCTTATAGTCATCAGTATCGTGGGTGGAGAAATGCATTCAATGGAAAATCAGAGGAAGGTAAAGCTCCTTTAGCACCGACTGGATATCAAATACTTGAAAAAGTACAAGGTTTGACCAATAAATTTGGCAAACCTTTTGCGGGAGAGCTGGTGAAAACTGGGTGGAAGAAAAAGTCAATTTTCTTTGAATTGCCATATTGGAAGTCATTGTATGTAAGACATTTCCTCGATGTGATGCATATTGAGAAAAATGTATTTGAAAGTGTTATTGGTACGTTACTCAATGTTCCAGGAAAGTCTAAAGATGGCGTCAATGCAAGATTGGACTTGGTCGATATGGGAATAAGAAATGAACTGGCTCCAGTAAAGAAAGGAAATCGCACATATCTACCTCCAGCCGCTCATACTCTATCTAGAAAGGAAAAAATTGTTTTATGTAAATTTCTACACGAAGTTAAAGTTCCAGAAGGATACTCTTCGAACATTAAAAATTTGGTTTGTATGAAAGACCTCAAGTTAAAAGGTTTGAAGACCCATGATTGTCATATTATAATGGAGCATTTGCTACCAATAGGTATACGTTCCATTTTACCTGAAAAAGTTCGACTAGCCTTAACTAGATTATGTTTCTTCTTCAGGGAAATTTGTAGTAAAGTGATCGACCCTCAGAAATTACCGACATTGCAGAGGGAAATTGTTGTTACTTTGTGTGAGCTTGAAATGTATTTCCCACCATCGTTTTTTGATATAATGGTTCACCTTACTGTTCATCTGGTTAAGGAGACACAACTTTGTGGGCCAGCTTATATGAGATGGATGTATCCGATAGAACGATATATGAAAATATTAAAAGGGTACGTAAAAAGTAGAAGTCGACCAGAAGGTTGTATTGCTGAACGATACATTGTTGAAGAGGCTGCTGAATTTTGTACTGAATATCTGTCCAATGTTGAATCCATAGGGCTTCCCATGTCTCGTCATTCGGGAAGACTATCAGGAGAAGGGATAACTGGAAGGAGACTACTGACTATATCAAGGACAGAATGGGAGCAGGCACAATTGTATGTTCTGCACAATGATGATGAGGTTCAACCGTATGTTACAATACACATTGATCAGTTATCTCGTTTGAACATGAATAGGAATCAAAATTGGATAACTCGAGAGCACAATCGAAGTTTTGTAACATGGTTAAAAAATCACATAATGTCAAAATTTGATATAGACCCCGGATCAATTTCAAATAGATTGAGGTGGCTAGCAAATGGTCCGAGCTTACATGTCTTTTCTTACACTGGTTATGTTATTAACGGCTACACATTTTATACCAAAGAACAAGATGATCAGACCACTATGCAAAATAGTGGAGTCACTCTCGTAGCTGAAGCGATGCATGTCTCAAGTGCAAAAGACAAAAACCCAATATATGCAAATCTATCATATTTTGGGGTTATCGAGCGCATATGGGAGTTAGACTACACAATGTTTCGTGTTCCCATATTTGGTTGCAAGTGGGTCGATAATAATAATGGCGTTCGGATTGATGAGTCAGGATTCTTGCTTGTCGATTTTAATAGGGTGGGATACAAAGACGAGCCTTTTATTTTAGCGTCGCAAGCTCAACAAGTGTTTTATGTCACTGATCCTTCTAATGATAAATGGTCTGTTGTCCTATCGACCAATAAAATAAGTGATGATAACAATAATGATGAAGATGTTGGTAATGATCTTTTATTTGCAACATCACAACAACCACATGAAATTGATTCAACTGATGATGGTTTATATCTTAGAGATGATCATGATGAGGGAATTTGGATTAATCCATCGTTTCGTATTGTAAATGGACAAACAAATGTGAATGTCACCAGGAAAAGAAGAAGGGCATCTTAATGTATATATATGTTTAATTGTTTTATATAAGCTATGCATGTAATCTGAACTGTGTTATTGTAAATATGCATGTAATCTGAATTGAGTGTTTTATACTAAGTTCTGATTAATTTATTTTCTGATTAATTTATTTTCTGCTTATATTTAGCTTGATTTGAGTGTTTTATACCAAGTTCATGTAACAATGAGTGTTTTATATTTAGCTTGATTTACATGAACTGAACTGAATATAAATTAGTAATTTACATGAACTGAACTGAACTGAATAGAGAGATTCTCTTTTGCTCAGTGCATATATATATATAGATTCTTCAGAATACTCATTTCTAATAATTCATCATCTCCTAAAGTATTGTGATAAAGACAATGATAACAATATTTTTAATCCAATAAACAATGATAAAAATGTTTTTAATGTCATCCCAACCCAAATAAACCAAACACAAAAATAAAATAAAGAGACATTTTACAGCGCTTATCTTAAAAAGCGCTGTAAAAGATCCTTTTAAAAATAAAATAATGAGTGTTTTATACCTTTTACAGCGCTTTTCACACAAAGCGCTGTAAACGACTCTTTTGAAAGTGAGTAAAAAAGACATTTTACAGCGCTTATTTGACAAAGCGCTGTAAAAAAGCTTTAAAAATAATATTCATCAGACACCTAATTTCTTCAAACACCTTGTACGCATCATGGGAATCCAAAAAACATCAGACACAAACCCATTTCTTCAAACACCTTGTACGCATCATGGGAATCCAAAAAACATCAGACACAAACCCATTTCTTCAAACACCTTGTACGCATCATGGGAATCCCCAAAAACACCAGACACAAACCCATTTTTCGCAACATGGCAATGATCCTGAATACCAATTAAGTTTCGATTTAAGAAGGAAAGAGAATGTAAAGAGATAAAAAGGGTGTTGAGGTGGAGATTGAATTGTGAAAGAGTAAGCTTTGATGTTTGTGAAGAAGATGCATAAAAGGAGAAGAGTTTGGTGAAGAGGAAGGGATTTTTGTGGTGACCAGTTACTACTATGTGGGTTTTGCATGCATGTTGAGCTTGTTTAAAAAATAACATAACATAACAAAACACAAAAACAATAAGGCCTTTTACAGCGCTTATTTGGAAAAAGCGCTGTAAAAGAGCCTTTTAAAATTAACATAAAGAGACATTTTAGAGCGCTTATGTGGAAAAGCGCTGTAAAAGGCTTTAAAAAACATTCATATAACATAATAACACACGGAGGTCTTTTACAGCGCTTATTTGGGAAAAGCGCTGTAAAAGAGCCTCTTAAAATTAACATAAAGAGACATTTTAGAGCGCTTATGTGTAAAAGCGCTGTAAAAGGCATTCAAATAACATAATAACACACGGAGGTCTTTTACAGCGCTTATTTGAAAAAAGCGCTGTAAAAGAGCCTTTTAAAAATTTAACTAAAGAAGCCTTTTAGAGCGCTTATGTGTGAAAGCGCTGTAAAAGGCATTCATATAACATAATAACACACGGAGGTCTTTTACAGCGCTTATTTGAAAAAAGCGCTGTAAAAGAGCCTTTTAAAAATTTAACTAAAGAAGCCTTTTAGAGCGCTTATGTGTGAAAGCGCTGTAAAAGGCATTCATATAACATAATAACACACGGAGGTCTTTTACAGCGCTTATTTGAAAAAAGCGCTGTAAAAGGCATTCAAATAACATAATAACACACGGAGGTCTTTTACAGCGCTTATTTGAAAAAAGCGCTGTAAAAGGCATTCAAATAACATAATAACACACGGAGGTCTTTTACAGCGCTTATTTGAAAAAAGCGCTGTAAAAGAGCCTTTTAAAAATTTAACTAAAGAAGCCTTTTAGAGCGCTTTACAAAATAAGCGCTGTAAAAGGCTTATAAAAAGCGCTGTAAAAGTGTTACGTATATATAACAGTTACCTCTTCAGTTTCCTCTTCATTACGTAACCTTCATCTCAACCTTCATTTCTTCTCTTCTTTTGCAAACCCTATCATCCCGTCCTTTACGAACCTTATTTCCACGATCATCTCCTTCATTTCGAACCTTATTTCCATCCAAGATCATCTCTCCCATTTCACACAATATATTTTCATTGAAATACGTAACCCTCATTACGTATTTCTTCAAACCGTATTTCTGTGAACCATATTTCTGTGAACTTTCTGCAAACCCTCTTTTCTTTGCATTTCGTCTTTCTTCGAACCATCATTATTCAGGTATTGATGTTATTAAATTTTTGTAATCATTAGAATGCATGTTGAGCTTTTTTAAGATATACTGATACATGTTGAGTTTGTTTATAATAATGCATGATCCATGTTGAGCTTGTTGATGTTATACTAAAGTGCATGTTGAACTTGTTGTAGTTAAATGGATACAAACAAAGATTTAGAAGTTCAAAATGAAGAAGTTGGCACCTCTAAGACTTACGAAAAAGAAGTCAAACGTGGTGCAACTATCATGCAAAGGGTGATTAAAGCACGGAGCAGTGGCATTAAATTTGAGGTATACTATATATACTCTGTTTGCTGTGTGTTTTTTTATCTTTTTTTAGGGTTTAGGGCATGTACTTACTATATGAGTTTATTAGGTTGGCTGGAACGAGAGTGGTCAGCCAGTTGACCCCAACAGCTCCATGTTTGTAAGCTACATTGGGGCTGTTGTTCGTCAAAATGTCCCAATAACAATAGACAACTGGAGAGATAAGGCGTTGAAGGATGCCAAAGATATCATCTGGAATGACATTCAAGTAAATATTTTGATCTACTCTTTTGTCATTTATAATTTTTTTTCTGTAAAATACATTACTTATAATTGTTTTCATTGCAGACCACTTTTGTTCTTGATGAGGAACGAAAGTCATATGTTTTGAGAGTTGCTGGGAAAATCCATCGTGGATTTAGATCCCATCTCTCAAATTTCTATCTAAAAGATAGAGAAGGAAACACAAATGCTGAACCTCCAAAGATATATCAACATTATATATCAAAGGATGAATGGAGTGCATTTGTTTCCAAACGTTCTGACCCGGCGTTTGTCGTAAGTGATTAATTTATTAGCATTTGTGTTTTATTATTCATATTCGTAGCGTATTTTAAATTTTTACACAATTGCTATTTTTTTTTTATATAGAATATTAGTAAGGCAAATCGCGAACGGGCAAGCAACCCAAAACACCCATACAAGAAATCACGTATGGGATATGCACGCCTTGAACAAAAAATTGTAAGTAATTAAACATCACTTGTAATTTGTATTATAAACTATAGTGTGTAACTAATTTGTATTATTTTGTTTATGATTTTAACGAATAGAGAAAAGACACCCAAGCCGATCAACCCTTGGGTCGTCATATCTTATGGAAGGAAGCGCGTGTTAACAAAGAAGGAGTGGTTGATAATGAAAATGTCAAGAAAGTTGTAGAACTTTGTGTAAGTATATTATCACTTTAATATTTTTTAATATTGTATTTTAAAAATGCTATTGAACTTATCTTTTTAATGTTACATGTATTTTAGGAAACTATTGAACAAAGTTCTGAAACTCAAGAGGGCAACAAGGATACGTGCAGGGACATTCTTGGGAAAGTGTTTAATGTCCCTGAGTATTCCGGTCGAGTGAGGGGGAAAGGATTTGGCGTAACTCCCAAAAGCTTTTTTCCTCAAGAGAAGCGCCAAAAACCTTCCAACGAGGAAGTATTAGAGAAGCTCAGAATCTTATCGGAGCAAGTGGCACTCTTGGTGAATACGAATAAAGACAAGCAACTTCCGGTTCAGCTCCAACCTGAAATACAAATGGAGAGTGAAACCGGGAGTTGCAACGTCGGTTTGAAGAGTATTCCCGAGGTAATTAATTACTTACTACTTACTTGCTTATGTAATTACTTATGTATTAAACAAACTTATATATTAACTGTACTTATGTTTTAACTATTGATGTAGGGTGTCACTACATGTGTCCTATACTTGTCCTCGCCGACTCAACGGAAGGTGGGAAAAGGAATATTGCACAATACTTCGGGAGAAGTATTGCACAATATTCCGATCCCCGCGGGCCATGTCAAAGTATCGCCTACGGTTGCTTTCGAACCAACTGCACCGTTGCCCATACCGGACAACGATGGAGATATGAAGTTCTTAAGCGACGCTATTGGCAGTTACGTGGCATGGCCCACACACCTTGTTGCCCTCGAAAAAAAGATTCCCAAGGACAAATCAGTTACATCTCCCGAAAAGGTTTGTCACATTTATTGCCTAAGGTTTTTTATTTTTTCAGATTCAATAAACTAACATTTTACCTCATTTTTGTAGGTCCAAATAAATAAACCACCCCTACAGCCAAAAAAAGGCAGCAGACCTCAAAAATTGGAGGTTAATAGGGCTGCCAAACTACAAAGGCTGGAGGGTAATAAAGCTGCAAAACTTGCAGCAACAAAAAATCTGGATCGGGGAAAATCGGTCGCTGCTGCTGCTGCTCCTAATAAAAGTCAGCCACGCCTTGGTAAATACGGGGCGTGTCTTGACATCCAAATAAAAAGGAACATGGGCAGCAGCAACGATTCGCCCATTGTACAAATGAATCAAGACATCTTTGGAGATGAGTATATTGAATACCTCGAAAAGGAGCAAATGTACGATCTTCTCGAACATAAGGAGCTGAGTGTTACTGTAATCAGCTTGTACATAAGGTAAAAAATACTTTTAATTGCATTTATTTGTAATTAATTAAATGTATTGGTAATTAATCTAGTTTAAAATTTTCATTGAAGGTTTTTGTACGAGAAGGTCGTGTGCACGAGGAAACTGTCAAATAAATATTCATATATAAATTATCTATATATTTGATACTAACTTAATATAATATGTTCAATTTTTATATTGCAGTACTTTGACAATTCCAGTCCATCATATTCTGAGGAAGATCTGATGGAATTAAAGGAAGAATGGTGTCAGTACGTGCTTGACATGAAAATTATTTGATTTTCTGGGAAATAGCTTGCTGCTGGGCAAGGGATCTGAATATTATATGGTAGCTAGTGCATATAATGTATATTCTGTTAGTTATTATATGTAAATGATCATAGGACACAATATATGCATATAATGTATTATAGTTATTATTGCTGTAAATGATCATAGTTATTATATGCATATAATGGATCTATTAGTTATTATATAATGGATCTGAATGTAGTTTAGGTTGTAAATTAGGTTGTATATATATACGTATCTGAATGTAGGTAATTAGGTTGTAAATTAGGTTGTATATATGTATCTGAATGTAGTTACTTAGGTTGTAAATTACAGAGTTACATATATGTTAATAAAGTTACAGAGTTCTGATTTCTGTTCTACTGATTGTGTGAACTGCTTATGGTATTTGAATATGTTTTGTTGTTGTGTGCACTGATTTTGAAGTGATTTTGGATCAAAATAATTTTGGATACAAAGATAAAAGACAGCGCTTTTTAAAAAAAATGCCATAAAAAGCTAAAAAGCGTTTTTCATTTCAAATAATTAATTTACAGTGTTTAAAAAAAAAAAAACACATACATTTTACAGCGCTTTTTTTAAAAAGCGCTGTAAAATGTTGTTCTAAAGCGCTTTAATGATGCACATTTTACAGCGCTTTCGTGAGAAAGCACTGTAAAATGTACAAGAAAAGCGCTGTAAAATGCAGACCCATAATATGAAATTATGGGTGGGCATTTTACAGCGCTTTCTCAACAAAGCGCTGTAAAATGCCCACCCATAATTTCATATATGGGTGGGCATATTACAGCGCTTTCTCAACAAAGCGCTGTAAAATGCCCACCCATAATTTCATATATGGGTGGGCATATTACAGCGCTTTCTCAACAAAGCGCTGTAAAATGCACACCCATATATGAAATTATGGTTGGGCATTTTACAGCGCTTTTTTGAGAAAGCGCTGTAAAATGCAGACCATAATAAGAAATTATGGGTGTGCATTTTACAGCGCTTGTGTTAAAAAGCGCTCTAAAAGCAGACCCATAACTCATATAATGGGGTGCATATTACAGCGCTTTTTTGTGAAGAAGCGCTGTAAAATGTGCATAACAAGCGCGCTTTGTATTTACATGTTTTATAGCGCTTTTTTAAAAGCGCTGTTGTATCATTTACAGCGCTCGATTCCACAACGCTTATTTTTTTGAAAAAGAGCTGTAAATGGCTTAAAAAAGCGCTGTAAAATGCGTTTTTTCGCGTAGTGCACAACGCTTTTTTGAAAAAACGCTGTAAACGACCTCCTTATTTTATTTTTTTTAAAGCTTTTTACAGCGCTTTTCCACAAAGCGCTTTAAAAGGTTTTTTTGTTTTATTATCTGCAAGCGCTATGTGGAATTATATAAAACAATTAAACACGTTAAGATGTCCTTCTTCTTATCCTGGTGGAATTCACATTTGTTTGACCATTAACGATACGAAATGATGGATTGATCCAAATTCCCTCATCATGATCATCTATAAGATATAAACCATCATGACTAGAATCAATTTCATGTGGTTGTGATGTTGCAAATAAAAGATCATTACCAACATCTTCATCATTATTGTTATCATCACTTATTTTATTGGTCGATAGGACAACAGACCATTTATCATCAGCAGAATCAGTAACATAAAATACTTGTTGAGCTTGCGATGCTAAAATAAAAGGCTCATCTTTGTATCCCACCCTATTAAAATCGACAAGCAAGAACCCTGACTCATCAATCCGAACGTCATTATTATTATCGACCCACTTTTAACCAAATTTGGGAACACGAAACATTGTGTAGTCTAACTCCCATATGCGCTCGATAACCCCAAAATATGATAGATTTGCATATATTGGGTTTTTGTCTTTTGCACTTGAGACATGCATCACTTCAGCTACGAGAGTAATTCCGCTATTTTGCATAGTGGTTTGATCATCTTGTTCTTTGGTATAAAATGTGTAGCCGTTAATTACATAACCGGTGTACGAAAAGACATGTAAACTCAGACCATTTGCTAGCCACCTCAATCTATGTGAAATTGATCTGGGGTCTATATCAAACTTTGATTTTATGTGATTATTTAACCATGTTATAAAACTTCGAATGTGCTCTCGAGTTATCCAATTTTGATTCCTATTCATGTTCAAACTAGATAACTGATCCATGTGTATTGTAACATACGGTTAAACCTCATCATCATTGTGCAGAACATACAATTGTGCCTGCTCCCATTTTGTCCTTGATATAGTCAGTAGTCTCCTTCCAGTTATCCCTTCTCCTGATAGTCTTCCCGAATGACGAGACATGGGAAGCCCTATGGATTCAACATTGGACAGATATTCAGTACAAAATTCAGCAGCCTCTTCAACAATGTATCGTTCAGCAATACAACCTTCTGGTCGACTTCTACTTTTTACGTACCCTTTTAATATTTTCATATATCGTTCTATCGGATACATCCATCTCATATAAGCTGGCCCACAAAGTTGTGTCTCCTTAACCAGATGAACAGTAAGGTGAACCATTATATCAAAAAACGATGGTGGGAAATACATTTCAAGCTCACACAAAGTAACAACAGACATGGAAAGCCCTATGGATTCAACATTGGGCAGATATTCAGTACAAAATTCAGCAGCTTCTTCGACAATGTACTGTTCAGCAATACAACCTTCTGGTCGACTTCTCCTTTTTACGTACCATTTTAAAATTTTCATATATCGTTCTATCGGATACATCCATCTCATATAAGTTGTCCCACAAAGTTGTGTCTCCTTAACTTGATGAACAGTAAGGTGAACCATTATATCAAAAAACGAGGGTGGGAAATACATTTCAAGCTCACAGAAAGTAACAACAATTTCCCTCTGCAATGCCGATAATTTCTGAGGATCGATCAATTTACTACAAAATTCCCTAAAGAAGATACATAATCTAGTTATGGCTCGTAGAACTTTTTTAGATAAAATGGAACGTATACCTATTGGTAGCAAATGTTCCATTATAATATGACAATCATGGGTCTTCAAACCTTTTAACTTGAGGTCTTTCATACAAACTAAATTTTTAATGTTTGAAGAGTATCCTTCTGGAACTTTAACTTCATGTAGAAATTTACATAAAACAATTTTTTCCTTTCTAGATAGAGTATGAGCGGTTGGAGGTGGATATGTGCGATTTCCTTTCTTTACGAGACCCAATTCATTTCTTATTTCAATATCGACCAAGTTCAATCTTGCATTGATGTCATCTTTAGACTTTCTGGAACATTGAGTAACGTACCAATAACACTATCAAATACATTTATTTCAATATGCATCACATTGAGAAAATGTCTTGTATACAATGACTTCCAATATGACAATTCAAAGAAAATTGACTTTTTCTTCCACCCAGTTTTGACCAGCTCTCCCGCAAAAGGTTTGCCAAATTTAATGGTCAAACCTTGTACTTTTTCAAGTATTTGATATTCTGTCGGTGCTAAAGGAGCTTTACCTTCCTCTGATTTTCCATTGAATGCATTTCTCCGCCCACGATATTGATGACTATAAGGTAAAAATCTACGATGTCCAAAAAATACATTCTTCTTACAATGTTTCAACCACATCCAATTTGTACTATCTTCACATATAGGACATGCACACTGATCTTTAATGCTATATCTAGATAAATTACCATATGCTAGAAAATCATTAATTGTGTCGAACAACATAGTCCTCAAATTGAAACATTCATTCTTATACCCATCATAAACTTCCACACATGCCTCCCATATATTTTTTAAATCTTCAATTAAAGGAATCAAGAATACGTCGATATCATTCCCTGGTTGTTTGGGTCCAGAAATTAACAAAGACAACATCATAAACTTACGCTTCATACATAACCATGGAGGTAGGTTATATATTACCAAAATCACAGGCCACGTGCTATGTGAGATGCTTTGAAGACCATGTGGATTCATTCCATCAATAGAAAGTGCAAGTCGTAGATTTCTTGACTCTATCCCGAATTCAAGATACTCGTGATCAATTTTTGCCCATTGTGGAGAATCTGCAGGGTGTCGAAACTTTCCATCTCTAATTCTTTCATCTGCATGTCATGTCAACTGTTTTGAATCTTTTTCACTGCGATACATGCGCCTAAATCTTGGTATTATAGGAAAATACCACACGACCTTTGCTGGAGTAGATTCTTTTTTCTTATATCGAGATACATTGCATTTCGAACACGCCTTTAGTAATTCATATTTGTTTCGAAATAAAATGCAATTGTTAAGACACATATGAATCCCTTCGTAACTCATGCCAATAGATCACAAAATTCGTTAAGCCTCGTAGATTCGATTGGGAAGTTCATTATCATCTGGCAACATATCTTTTAAGAATGTTAATAATTTTGTGAAGCTTTTATCAGACCATCCATTACTCGCTTTTAAGTTGTACAACTTTAATATCGCCGACAGTCTTGTGAATTTAGTACAACCATTATATAACGGTTTCTCTGCATCTCTCAACAAACTCTCAAACATTTTAGGACAATCCGGAAGATCTTCTTCAACTGCTTTTGCAATCTCCTCAACTCGGTCTGGCTTACATGTATCTGTGTCGAAATCAGTTGAAGCATATGTCGAACCATTCTCAAAATTAATGTTTCCTTTTTTTTCTTACCATGTATTATCCAACATGTATAGCTTTGATCAATTCCATGACATACTAAGTGTCCTTCCAATTCATCTGCTCTAACGCGTTTTCTAAAACAACATTGTAAACAAGAACAAACGACTCTATTTGGATCTTTTGCATTCTTCACTACAAACTCCTTCACTCCATTTTCATACTCTTTTGACAATCGATTGGATGACATCCATTTCCGGTCCATATTATATGACCTATATAAATGTAGTTACACAAATAATAAGCTACTGATAACATTATACCAATATATAGTACACATATCTAATATTGGAAAATGGAAACCAATGTTCAAGTCTGATTTCAAAACAGAATAGATCAACAAATTTCAAAAAAGAATAGATTTTATATGATTTATTATGTAACAATTTATTAGTTTTAGTGACAACAACAAATTAATAAATACAGTACCTGAGACAATGTATCCAATTTTTTATAAAGGAGGAGCAGTAGATGGTCGCACAATACGTAGAGGAAATGAGGGTTCCCAGAGTAGAAGAGATGATGGTTCGTAAATTTGTTTTAAAGTAAATGATTTTTATTTAAAATGAATGATTTTACAGTGCTTGTGTAATAAGCGCTCTAATAGGTTCTTTAATTATGTGAAAGCGCAAGGCTTTTACAACACTTTCACAAAAAGCGCTTTAAAAGCCATGTAACATAAGGTGAGAGCGCTACACTTTACAACGCTTGTGTTTAAAGTGCTCAAAAAGCGTTGTAAAAGCTATGGGAGAGCGCTTAAATTTACAGCGCTTTTACAAAAAGTGTTGTACAAGGATTGTAAGCATTATGTGCAAGCGTTATGTGACCCTATATGACTCTACAATATCGCTTGTCAAAAAAGCGCTGGTGTAGCCTCTGTTTTTTTTATAAAATTCTACAACAGCGCTTGTATTTAATAAGCGTTGTATAAGACGCGCTATAAAATGTTATTTTTGGCGTAGTGTCAATATTGTGGAAGATCATTGCTACCATAAACACTATTATACAAGTCTGCACCGGACTCTATGTTGAAAAATATATTATTCTACTTTTTCATTAGTTTTGATAATAATAATAATAATAATAATAATAATAATAATAATAATAATAATAATAATAATAATAATAATAAATTTGAAACAAGTACTTTTTCATCACTTTCATTTCTTTTTATATTTTACCCTTTAAAAAGTTTAACAGTAGAAGAGAAGAAAATGGATTAGTTCTGCGACTCTAACTTATATATGTTGAGATGTGTTTCATTAGTTCTAATTACTATTTGTAGCATCGATCTTTTAGGTCGAAGGAGTATTATGATACACTATTTAATTTATTTATTTTTTTAAATTATGACTGGGGTAAATATGTCAATATTAATATATGTATTCATAGCAATTTACCACTATAATCAGATTTTAAGTTTTTCATATAATATGTTATTACATTATAGGTCTCATTATTTTAAGTTTTTGTTTCATATTTACTCATTAAAAATAAATAAAAAGTTAATACTGAAATTTCAAATAGTAGAAACTTACATATTTTGATTACAAAAGTTAATCAAGAAAACGATCATAACATATATTATTTTTAGAATGGAATATAAATAAAAATAATAATTGAAAATTTGAATTATCTTATCATAATATAAAATCAAACGAAATCTGAGTGCAAGTAGCAACTTGAAAAATAAATCTATGTGTTGAACAAACGAAAAAAGGAAAACTTACAAACGAAGAGTGGGAGGATGATGCGCGCGCGATAGATGAGAAGCGACGAGGCTACGATGACTATGGTTGAGATGCGGTGGCGAGGTGTGACGGTGGTGATTTGAGATGCGACGGTGATGTGTGAGAGTGGTGGGTTGAGAATACGCGAGTGTGACGGTGTGAGGGTTTTGTTACGATAGGCCTAAATTGAGGATTTTTTATGAACAATTTGTTTTAGAGTTAGCCCTAAATTGTTAGTTATGCAAAAATAGGTCCTTGATACATTTCTTTTTTAGCAAAATATGTCTTTGTAACAAAAAAAATTTCTTAAAAATATTGAATAATTTTAATGTTTATACATGATTTTTCTTTACTTTTTTATAAACAAATATAATAATTATATTTTTTGAGAATTTCTATAGTAAATTTAAAAATTTATTTATTTTGATATCATCAAACTAAATCGTGAATGGTTAAATAATATGTCAATTAGTTTGACTATATTTTAAATTTAATATCGTTAAATTTTTAATTTTTATCTTTTAATTTTATTTTCAAATAACATTTTTTGTCATAATTTTAATTAAAAATAAAATTTTATTTATGAAAACAATTTATTTAATTACTGAATTCAAAATTAAATAGAGAAATTTATTAAAACTCTTAATTCAATGAATTTAATAGACAATATACTATAACATTTAAAAATTACAATAATATTACTAGTGGAGCGGGTTCGGGTGAAGAAATATAACACTCCAAATCATTTGTGTTCCAAATTTTAATTTGGGGAAAAATCCAAACCCAACACTAAATCAAAACTAATTTTCCTTTCCAAATCAAGATGGATTCAGATGCATACTACGAGTCCGAATTATATTATCATCTTTAATTGTGGAACTTGTCTTATATTTTTTATTTGTTTAAAAAGTAATTCTACCTTATTTATATAAAAATAAAATCATAAAAATTGACATGAAATTTACCTGCGGAATTTCCTAAGAATAACATACTTAAACTTTGCAACGAATTTGCTGCGAAATTTGCTACGGACATTGATAAATCCTATGAAAAAATATGAACGTTGCTGGGAAACATAGTCGTACGTAAATCCGCAACAACAAAAAATGTTACCTGCCGTTTACCTGCAAAATATGGTACCGCAGGAAAAGTCTTAAGATAATTGCAAACCGCAGGAAAATCCTCATGTATTACCAGCGGAATTGTGTCCGCAGGTAAAAAGCAAATTTCTAGTAGTGTTATCATAATATAAAATCACATACCATTTTTATTATAATTTATTCTAAAGGGAGTATATATATTATATATTATTTCGAAAACACAAATTATAACCACATGAAAATAATAGAATTGGAGATAACTTACCAAAAGGTTACTGCAATTTTCAAAAACTTCACGAGTTGGCAGAATATTTTGTCCCTCGGTCTCTTGAGGAATTAGATTGCAAGTATAAGAGAAATTCCATAAGTTTCGAGAATAAATTCTAAGACCCTTTGGAGGGCACTTTAGAGAATCAATCACCAAAACTTGAAGCTCCTCAATATTAACATATATCTCTTTAACATTCAACAACAAAAGCTTCAACAATAAAAAAATATTTTTTAGACACTTTAAAACATAAAATTATTTATCTATTTACTATAATCAATTTTATATAATATACATTATCAATTGATAATGAAGTCAATTAAAACTGGTGCGACCAACTTTAAACTTCTTTCGTTTGGAAATTGGTGCGACCAACTTTAAGCTTCTTTTGTTTGGAAGCTGGTGAACTGTATCAAAAAAATAAAATTATTAAAAAAAAGCTATTTCCAATGCATCATAGGGTAAAATCATGCAAATAAACTGATGAAAGACCCATTAGTTTTATTTCCTACTTTTTATATAGTTTAGTGGAAATTTCTTTGTATTAATTGATAATTTTAAATTCAAGTGGTTACATTTATAACAACTTCTCAAGGGAAAGATGAACCATATGCTCTGTATCCATTGGTAATAAAGCTTTAGCTCTCAATCCATGAACAATAATTTGCGCATTCAATTCAATAATCTCTTGGACAATTAACATTATCATAGACATATAGTTTTATTTAGTGCATTGTTATAAACATTAAAGAGCTTACTTTACATGTCCTTGAAGAATTGGTTGAATATCGGCACCAACACTTGTACTTAGCTCTTCAACAGTTGAAGAAACCTCGTTATTACAGTTCAGTAGGTTGCACGCATCTAAAAAATCAGAAGATTTCACCATATCTGGTATAAGAGATGAGTCTTTTATCTCTGCTTTGAGATTTTCCATCAAAACAAATGCTGCATAAAGGTTAGTATAAGGTTAGAGAATCCAGCTATTTAAATAGTTCAACTAAACCATAACCATATATTATCTATGACACTGACAATAATTCGTGAAAATGAATAAATAAAATGTAATCAATCGTGTCGAACACCAGGACATGCATTCAATCAGAAGTGTCGGTGCTATAGAGATTACGACATTCATTCACCAGCAATTCATTTTATCTATGCAATAGTGACTCAATCGGGGCATTACACAGTCCAACATACACCAGAGACAACCTTCAATGATTTCAAAAGATCCAAGCAAAAAACATTATGAAATATTAATTTAAATGATTTTTGTTGTACATGCTGAAGGTCTAATCCAGAGGTTAAAACATTACAGCTAATCCCAACGACAAAGGATGTGTCTTTTTTTTTTCTTGTTTAATTTTTGAACTAAAAATTGTTGAACTGTCTCATCTTCAGTATCAAGATTCAAAATCATATACCAAAGAACGTTATGCATTTGAAATTTTAAAAAGACATGCAAATAAGTATTAAACAAATGCATACAACATACCAATGCCTCGAAGCATCTTAAGGTCAAATTGATCAGCCAATTTCTTACATCCTATCTTTGTTGCCCGCTTAATTATCAACAATTTCAAGCTAATCAGCATATCCTGCCAAGGTTACAAATTTGAATACCAAAAGTTAAGAACTTGCATGAAAAATCACCAAGGTGAGAGGTGCAGACTAAAATTTATGAACACACGTAACCAAACTTGCCATGATTGGTCACGTCTATTTCAGACTAGAATTGCGCATATAACACGATCAAAGCCACATGTAGTATTCCCCAACCAGTTTTTAATGAACTGGTTAAAGGCATATTGATTTCTTTCATATACATAAAAAAAGAAAGTTTTATGAAAGAGAGAACAGGAAAATTAAGAGGAAGATAAGATCTCCTACAAAAATAAACCGAAAGAGAACAAATAAATACTACTAAAAATTGCTGCACTATCTAATCTCTAAGAATATTAGTAATGATAACTCTGTCCTCCAAACATGATACAACAATGAGCACCAAGAATAATCCATCCATAAATGCAATCATACCACAAATATAATAGCAAATCCATATCCTAAAACATTGTGGGCATTTGTCTTCCATCAAATGTACAATACCAGTACAATATCATAAAAACACCCTACTGCTAGTAAAAAACTGTTGTCACCAGTTAATGCCACAATTAAAATGAACAAAGATAAATTGCTCCAACCTTGGTAAAGAGGCAAAAACCTAACAACTTATCCCAAAGGAAACTAGCTACTACAAAAATATCAATACAATAGTATATAAAGAAGAGGAATAATTCTGGCAAACAATTAGATTCCCTTCATTACTATTGGACAGTGTTGTCAGATACGGGCTATAGCAAGGCTATAATGTAACAAATCACTATTTTTCTGCAATACGCTATTTAATACAAAGTGTTGTCAAATAGCAGCTATAGTGGCACTATAGCAATGTAGGATAGCGGATTTTGAACAAACAACTATTTTCTGCGATTTGCAATTAACAACATTGCTTCTATTACTATTATAAAATTTTGTTTTCAAGTCTCCTATCCTCTTTAATTATCATTCTTACATATTCAATTTGAAGTGTGGATGCTATAATGGTGATGTTAATGAACATTGAAGAGAAAAAAGACTTACAATCTCAGATTGTGAAAGTGAACAGAGCCAAGCTACATCTTGAACCCTAGTCTCGCTAATTTTATCCAACTCAATCAAACTTTCCAATCTTCTCTTATATTCTTTGCCCTTCTTCATAGGATTAAATTATTGAGACCTGAATTCTTGATTGAATTGTATTGAAAATACACAATTGTTAGGTAACAAAGTGAATGGGTAAGAAACAATTTCAATATAATTGGATGCGAAGTCAGAGGCGGAGAGGGTCAGGAACATATGGAGCGGGTCAGGAACATATGGAGGCAAAACTGTTATCAGGAACATATGTTTGAGGGAAACGTTAACAGTCTAATAACGATATATTATTTGAGGGCTACTATAATTTTAAATATTTTAAGAAAATTATTTTGATTTTTTTCTCTTTAATTATTTTTAATATTTGTTAAAATAATAATCGTAAGACCATAGAAAAATAATAATTGTTTAAGTTATATAAATTTTTTTATGTTTTGTTCTAAAATGTCGTTGTTGAATCTCCCAAATATCTTTTAAATATGAATAAAAATACAAAAAATATGTTTATGTGACTTAATTATTTTTATTTATTTCATGTGTAAAAGCAGTCCAAATCCGAGACTGAAAATACATTGTCTTTTATATACCATTTTTTATTTGTATACTTTTCGTTGATTTTTGTTTTTTTGAATTTTAAATATATTTTTATTCATTTTCCTTCTAAAGTAGAACTTTAAACTCTTCTTATGGTCTTTTTTATTTGTATTAAACTAGTTCGTAACCCGTGCGTCGCACGGAAACAACGATTTTAATAAATAAATTATTATATTAGTTTATATATATATATATATATATATATATATATCAAATTTTATAAATTTTATTTTATTGATATTAAAAAAATAAGTTGACTTAAAAAAAATAATTTAAAATTAAAAAATTAAAAAAAATCTAATTATAA
>NC_021165.2:33461086-33475056 GCF_000331145.2 Cicer arietinum
TTAGTACTACTCACAAAATACTAAAGAAAAATAATTTTCCCGTTACAAACAAAAAATTACAATACACATAAAAACTATGAGTGTCTTTTATCTTTGAATTTGCATGTTAGTCTTCATTAATCTTTCATGAATCTTTTGAATTCTTTTGAATTTGCGTGATATTTAATAATAAATTTAGAATATAAAATGTATAGTATAGTAGTTTTTAAATTTGATAAAATAGTTTTTGAAATCGATGAAGTGAATTGTTTCTTTAATTCCTACATAAATTTTATATTTTTTTAAATAAATTATTATTTTTTTCTTCAATATTCTGAAAATTTAATTGAATTCATTGCTCTAAATAAATTTTATATTTACTTGAATAAATTATTTGTTAGACAACTTATAATCAAAATTATTAGGACGGGCAACAATTATTTATGAGAATTTAAAATCGGAGTTATTAAGACAAATCTTGTATAAGAGAATAGAAATATAAATATACAAATGTACAATTTGTTAACTATTTATGAGTGAATTTAAAATCGAAGTTATTAAGACAAATCTTGTATAAGAGAATAGAAATATAAATATACAAATGTACAATTTGTTAACTATTTATGAGTGAATTTAAAATCGGAGTTATTAAGACAAATCTTGTATAAGAGAATAGAAATATAAATATACAAATGTACAATTTGTTAACTATTTATGAGTGAATTTAAAATCGGAGTTATTAAGACAAATGTTATATAAGATGATAGAAATATACATATACACATACAAAATTAAGAAACATAAACAATACAAAATATATATATGCATAACAAAACAATATAAAATAACAATCATAGATTGAAATTTTTTTACCAATTCAAGTAATTAATTCGTGTGAACACATCGTTAGGCGCAACACGAACAAATACATAGTTTCACCAGGAATATTAATCTTAATTCAATAAATAAAAGCTCACGAATATTAATCTCAGTATTATTCCATTGCATAAAAGTTTTGTTTAACATTGAGGAGATCAAGACAAAAACCACATTCGCACACCTCTAACAACCAAATTCCATGACTCATTTCTTGGAGAAATTGAAGCAACAAAATATGATTTTTGTTTCAGACATTGGATAAAAATGAATAAGAAAGCTTTGATAAAGAAAGCTTAAAAGGATTGTGTATACATAGATAATATGAATGATATTTATAAGGGAGACGCAAGAAATGAGAGAGTACCAAAGATAGACTGTTAACGGAGTTTTAAAAGAATTCGTAAAATAAAATAATTTTTTTAATTTAATTAATTTGAAGCGGGTGGTTGCTAAAGTAGTGTTTAAAAAACGAGTTTTAAAAGAATTCGTAAAATAAAATAATTTTTTTAATTTAATTAATTTGAAGCGGGTGGTTGCTAAAGTAGTGTTTAAAAAACAATTACAAAAACTGTCAAGTCGTGGTGTTAGTGACTGTATTTTGCTGTTATTCTTCTTTTTTAACTGAAGTTTTGTTTAACATTGAGGAGATCAAGACAAAAACCACATTCGCACACCTCTAACAACCAAATTCCATGACTCATTTCTTGGAGAAATTGAAGCAACAAAATATGATTTTTGTTTCAGACATTGGATAAAAATGAATAAGAAAGCTTTGATAAAGAAAGCTTAAAAGGATTGTGTATACATAGATAATATGAATGATATTTATAAGGGAGACGCAAGAAATGAGAGAGTACCAAAGATAGACTGTTAACGGAGTTTTAAAAGAATTCGTAAAATAAAATAATTTTTTTAATTTAATTAATTTGAAGCGGGTGGTTGCTAAAGTAGTGTTTAAAAAACGAGTTTTAAAAGAATTCGTAAAATAAAATAATTTTTTTAATTTAATTAATTTGAAGCGGGTGGTTGCTAAAGTAGTGTTTAAAAAACAATTACAAAAACTGTCAAGTCGTGGTGTTAGTGACTGTATTTTGCTGTTATTCTTCTTTTTTAACTGACCACTAAATTCTCAACAGTTAAACCAAGTAGTGGTGTAGTGTATTTTTAATCCATTCTTTTTATTTTTATTCTTTTATTTTTTTAATTGGCCACTAACTTTTCAACTGACGCATGTACAAAGTCGTGTAACATAAGTTTAATTTTATTCTAAAAAAAGAGATATTATATTGTATAGATTACCTTTCAATTGGCCACTCAATTCTCAACCGTGAAATGTGAAATGTCAGGTCGTGCATTATATTTTATTTTTAATTGGTCATTCACTTCTGCATTTCTCATGTAATAGAAGTTTTATTTTTGTCTTAAAAAAATCTTTTATTTTTAATTTATTTTTCTTATTTTTTAATTGACCATTAACTTCTCAACGGATACATGTCAACGGATACATGAAAAAACTGTAAGTCGTGGTGTATTGTATTTTATTTTTAATTTTTTAATTGACCATTAAATTGTATCGTGGACAAAGATCGTGATGTAACAGAAGTCTTAACACTCTAGTTTGTTGACACGTGTCAAACTTGCCAATTTATCATGTTTGCTTTATTATAATGTATAGATTTAAACTATGTAATTTTGGACGATTTTCATTCTTGATAATTTAATCAATTTTGGATTTTAAATAGTTAAAACTTTGTATTTATTCATTTGAAATAATACAATAGAGAACTTTCTTTTAGTCTCTCTAATATGAGATATTAAAAATATGAATAAATTTTACGGAAACTAAACCAAAAAACAAGATAAAAAAAAATTTAAAAAAAAATCATATATTTACAAAGATTAAAATAAATATAAAAAACAATATTTTTTACGGCAAAAAAGTAAAATATTGTATATGTACGTAGAAACCAAAAATATATGTAAACTTTATTTTATCTTATTCATGTTATCAATCCTTAATAGTTTACCTATATAGACACAATTTATGCATAATTATAAAAAAAAGGCATACCAAATCTAAGATGGTGAAATAAGATTTATAGAGCAATTCGGTAAGAGAACAACTAACATTTGATAATCTTAATTCAAGAGTCAAGCATTAGTATTTTTAAGAAACTAGCAGACATCTTATCGTATTTAATATACTTTTCAAATTCATCTACCTATGGTCTGTTAAAAAAAAATTCATAAGAACTCAAATTTACTATTCACTCTATAACTCTTTTCTAAAAATCAAATTTTATACCTACTTAGTTACATATATTTTCTCTGTCATAACATTATTCATGCAAATTTCAACCATTAACATCCAACGAAGTAAACAACATGTCTCTAGGATCAAATTGAGCAATAAAAAAAAACAGAACTTACAGATTTCATATGCTCAAAAAAATTCAAATTTAACACATTATACCAACACATAAATTTGCAAACAGAAAAAAGCAACAACTCATTTAAATAGAACATAATTATAAATAAGTAAAATAAGTCTCGTATTACAAACATTATAAAGAATATTGTATTGCAAATGTGTTGCATTCAATAATGACATCATACAATCTTTCACTTAGACATCATTTTCCTTCCTAAATCTCATCCATTGACTTGCAACTAATTAGAAAATATGAATGGTCTATATCATATCAAAATAAATATTTATGTGAATTTCACTAAATTAAATAGGTCTCTGCATCTCGCTTTCTATACGAAGAGATCTATGTAGATCATTTTTTCTCCACAATAAATGTTATGCTAAATACAATTTCTCAGTTAATATATTTCAATCATTTTTTTTTGCAAAAAACAATGGTTATAGATTGGATATGTGATAACTTCTTGATTTCAATGTTTAGAATATGACTATTCTAGATTTTTGACTTAAAAAGAATGGAGAGATTAGTTGAAGCTCTTCTTAGTGACCATAAATATTTTCCTTTGTTCACAACTGTCGAATCACAAATTACTTGCAACTTTTTCATCATGTAAGCTCTTGTAATCAAATGCTTCAAAAAACTTATTTCCAGTGCTTTGCCAGTAAATCTTTTCACTGTAACAAATTTTAACTTCATACAAACAAAATCAGGCACTTCTCGATTCTCCCAGAACATTGAATTAGGAAATGGTAGAGCACAATCATCAAAAGTAGCGGTGAAAACTGATGATTCCTCTACCTGAAAAAGGAAATTACATTCCAAAGGTCATATTCGATGAAAAATATCATTCTCTAATGTGTAGTAAAAAATTAATATAGTATTAAAGATTAAAGTATAACAAGATAAATAGTCACATACTGGTATTGTAATTTCAAGAGTATTAAGATGGAAGCACATTGTTAGTATGTAAGAAAATGCCAAAATATCTCTTACGTTATTCAAATCCAAATCAATCGACAAGGTTGATAGATTTCGAAAAATATTAGCTGGTTTACGTACCTACATTGAAGAGATAGTTAGCACAACTACATATTATAAGTATAGAAAAATAAATCATAATCCTTATGAACAAAATGAACAAGACACTATAATATAATTCAAACATTAAACAATAATTATACATTATTTTATCCAATCCGTAATCAAAGCAAAATAATAAAATTTTGAATTGTATTTTAAAGCATTCATTGCAAATGTTTTAAATGAGTCTCACAATCTTCAATATGGTGGAAAATCATTGCTACTATAAGCACTATTATACGTTGAAAAATATATTTTTTTACTGTTTTATTAGTTGTGATTATAATAATAAATAAAAAATTGTGAAATAAGTACTTTTTCATTACCTTCATGTCTTTCATATGTTACCCTTTAAAAATTTTAACAGCAGAAGAAAATGTATTAGTTCTCCTACTCTAATTTATATGTGTTAAGATGTGTTTCATTAATTCTAAGTGCTATTCGTATGTGTTATCATTAATTCTAAGTGATATTTGCAGCGCCTGTCTTTTTTTATCGAATGCTGATATTTAACACTATTTAATTAATTTTCTCTATTTATGACTAGTGTTAGTAGCGACATCTTTTTAATCAAAAGCTGATATTTAACATTATTTAATTTATTTATTTTTTCAAATTATGAATAGTGTTAATATGTCAATGTCAATGTCAATGAATATGTTCATAGCAATTTAATTTCATATGTTATCACATTATAGGTCTAATTATTTTAAGTTTGTGTTTCATATTAACTCAAGCAAAAGAATAGTTAAACTAAGAAATTCAAGAATAGTTTTTTGGTTTAAAATAAGAAGTTTTTTATTAAAAAGAAATTAAAAAGTTACCACTGAAATTTCAAATAGCAGAAACTTACATACTTTGATTATAAAATCTAATCAAGAAATTGATCATAACATAGTATATATTATTTTTAGAATGAAATATAAACAAAAATAATAATTAAAAAGTTGAAGTATCTTGTCTTAATTTAAAATCAGATGTCATTTTTATTATAATTTATTCTAGAGGGAGTAAATATATTAAATATTATTTTGAAAACACAAACTCTAACCACATTAAAATAATAGAATAGGAGATAACTTACCAAAAGGTTACTGCAATTTTCAAAAATTTCACGAGTTTGTAGAATATCTTGAGGATCTGAAAGAGGATCTAAATTGCAAGTATAAGAGAAATTCCATAAGTTCTGAGAATAAATTCTAAGACCCTTTGGAGGGCACCTTAGAGAATCAATCACCAAAACATGAAGCTCCTCAACATTAACATCTATCTCTTCAACATCCAACAACAAAAGCTCCAAATATTTAAGATTTTTGTTTTCAATCTTGAGGCTATCGAAACCATCTGACTCAATGAGACAAAACTTCTCTAAACCAAAACAATTTTTCAAAATTCCATTGATGATACTATCCACCATAGACATTTTCTCCAACTTCAAAATTTTCAACTTTTCACAACTTTTAAATGCAGGTAAAACCGAATCTATAAGTTTGTAGTTAGTCAACTGAAGTGAACACAAATTTGAAAATATCTTAGGCTTAAATTCATCACCAATCATAGTTAAACAGTGACACTCCAAACTCAAAGAACTTAACTTTTTTCTCTCCACAACAAACTCAACCAATGTTTTCAAATGTCCAATGGAAACATTTTGATGAAGATGTTTGAAGCAACAACTAATCAAATAATCACCAATATGTTGATGCAATATAGTGTTAACAATTTCACTATATTTCTTAGCATGTTCTTCGGTGGCTAAGGACTTCAAAAATTTATTATACGAAATTCGGTTATAAACTTTTGGTAAGGGTTTCAACATGTGAGTCCAATCAAAATCAAAGTGAGAAACATTATTTCTCAAATATATCCATCTCTTTGATAGAACACTTGTTTTTACGGCATCATCAATCGAAAGAGAAGAGATTATGAGAAACAAAATATCATCTGGTAGTTGACTTATGAAATCTACTATTTCCTTTCCATTCACTTCCTTTTTTGATGATTGTATAGACATAACTTTCTTCACCCGGAAATTGAAATTTTGATTGGTAACGTTCACATAACCTATTTTTGATGAAAATATTAAGAACGTAATAAATATAAATATAAATATAAATATAAATATAAATATAAATATAAATATAAATATAAATATAAATATAAATATAAATATAAATATAAATATAAATATAAATATAAATATAAATATAAATATAAATATAAATATAAATATAAATATAAATATAAATATAAATATAAATATAAATATAAATATAAATATAAATATAAATATAAATATAAATATAAATATAAATATAAATATAAATATAAATATAAATATAAATATAAATATAAATATAAATATAAATATAAATATAAATATAAATATAAATATAAATATAAATATAAATATAAATATAAATATAAATATAAATATAAATATAAATATAAATATAAATATAAATATAAATATAAATATAAATATAAATATAAATATAAATATAAATATAAATATAAATATAAATATAAATATAAATATAAATATAAATATAAATATAAATATAAATATAAATATAAATATAAATATAAATATAAATATAAATATAAATATAAATATAAATATAAATATAAATATAAATATAAATATAAATATAAATATAAATATAAATATAAATATAAATATAAATATAAATATAAATATAAATATAAATATAAATATAAATATAAATATAAATATAAATATAAATATAAATATAAATATAAATATATATATATATTATCTCTTATAAAAAAGATATAATGTTTTTTGTTACAAGATATTATCTAATTTGTAATTTAAATAGTCTAACAATAAGAAGAAAACAAGATCTAATCACGTTATGATCTTATTTTCCAAAAAAATTAAAAAATATACGACTTTATTCGTTATTTGTTTTTCAGACAACAGTATACTAACTCAAATTTGTTTTGAATGTATATTTTATTTATTTTTAGGAGTGTATTAATTCATTAAGATTTGAAAGAATTTAAATAGATTTATTCTTTTTATAATAAAAAAGTCTTGTAGTGTTCCATTGAAAATTTAATATAATAACTCAACAGCTAACTCCTACCATGTCTCCCCCTATAATATAATAAATTTATATTTTTATATTTTTATTCTTTGTGACTCAATATTTAAGAATAAACGACTTCTAAAATTTACTCAAAATGCTTATCCCAATTTTCTTTATTATTTTTCTAAAATATTTCTTTCACAAGAACTATTTCTTACGAAGAAAAAGAAAGATACACTAAATGTCTAAACATAATTTTACATCAATAATAAATGGTAATAATTGATTTCATTATATCACTACATATTTATAATTTTTATCATTAAATAACCACTTATTTAATTATTTGTGTTTATTGTTAATATAAAATTAGTTACATATTGTGTCATCAAACCATTTTCTAAAAATATATGTTAATATGTAAAAGGATTATATAGTTTTGGTGTAAGCTGTTTTCCAAATTTAGTCTTTCTATTGTTGCTTATCTCTCAACAACTTTATTTTTTTAAACAAAACTTATTTTATAAAAAAAATAAATAAATAAACAATTGAAGTAGACTGTAAATAACAATTTTCTGGCAATATATTAATAATACATTAATTATTTTGTTCCCGCTGGTTTATCATTAAGATATCTTTCAAGAGATGTATGTGATCGATATAGTTTTGATCTTAAGATACAATGTAGTAATATAATAGCTAAAAAGTGTGTACCTGATATGAAATATATGCCTTGGATGGCTATGGCTGGAAACTCAGAAAACTAAGATTAGCAATTTAATAACAATATATATATACACATTATATTTTATAAAAAAATATAATATCTTATAGTCTAACGATAAAAACGAAAAAAAATCTAACCACCATATGATATTATTTTTTCAAAAAAAAAATTGGATGAATTTTAGTTTTGAACCATATTTTAATTGATCTCTATCTTTTTTGTTTAGAGTGCATTCAATTAGAATTTAAAAAGATTTATTTACTTTTTTTATAATGAAAAAGTCTTGTAAGATCAAAATTTTAATGCAGTAACTAAAGAAGATATTTTTTTTATCATTCAATATTTGACACATCATCACATTATTTTATAAATAAATAAAACAATCTTCAAAATTTACTCAAAATTCTTATGAGGAAAGTTGATACAGTTACGGTAAAGACATCATCCAATAAGAAGACATGACAAGATAAATAGTTGAGTATGAAACTATGTTACATTGATAATGTCTATTAAATTCAATTCTTATCCCATTTCTTTATTTATTATTTTCCAAAAACATTTTAATTACAAGAACCATTTTTGTTAAAGAGAAAAAAAATAGATATATTGTTCTTATAGATTAATTTTACACTCATAATGAATAGTAACTCTTAATTTCATCATCAGATATAATTATAACTTTCATAATTAAATAACTACTTAATTAATTATTTGTGTTTATTTTTAATATAAAAATATTTTGTTGACTCTGTATGATCATTAAACTATTTTTTTTTTAAAGTGTGTGTTAATATATGGTTATCTCAAAATAACTTAATTTCTATGTATTATTGGTATAAAAAATTTACACTATAAATCATTCAAAATCAATCATATTTGTGATTATTAAGGAAATGAAAGTAAAAGGATTAGCTATATATAAAATAAATAACACTGAATGAACAAATAAATAAATCTATAGTTATATATAAAAATAATTACTTAGTTTTTGTGTAATTTTTTGTTTTCCAAATATATTATTCGGGTTGTTTATCTCTCAACAACTTTATTTTTTAAAACAAAACTTCTTTTATTGTTTGGATTGGTAGACGACGTGATAAATACTACTAAAAACTTACTAACATGTGAAGTTATGTCGATTATAACAATATTGACATTTAAGTCTTAAACAACAAAACTACTTTAATTACTTTTATTTCTTTAGTTACTTATAATTAATTGTGAAAAATTAATGTTAACTTATATATATTTATTTCTTGTTTTTAAAATATAAATATAATAATTTTTATGAAAAGAATATAATGATAAAAGTATATTCAAAATATAAAGGAAAACTAATTTTATTATTATTATTATTATGTTTGATAAAACTGCGATATTGTTCCTACATATCTCCCGGTGCGATGGAGAAATGAAAATTATGTAGTTTTTTGATAAAAAAATGCGGATGTGTTAATTGTTTAAACAAAATGTGTTTGGTTACAATAAAAAGAAATTGTTGATTTAATGAAAGAAAAGAAAACCTTGAGTCTGATAATTGATTTTGATGAAAATGTTTGGTTTTTTTTTTTTGGATTTGGTTAAGAAAATTTAATATCACCAATTTGTCACAACTTGATCTTCTTAAATTATCACTGACAAGATGTCACATCTCAGTCGATCTTATTTTATTAAAAGGATAATTATTATTTAGAGTTTAAGATCATCAAGGTGTCGTATCTCAAACATCTTAAAACTAAGCTTGGCAAAATGTAATATTTCAACAAATCTTTTTAGCCACATTGCTTTTGAAGAACATGGATTTTCATTTTGTTAAAGATGATAATGATAAATCTAAAAATGAATTTTGAATGCTTATAACTTCAATAGTGGTTGGTATTGATTGTAGTTTACATTGATTTATTTTTTATTTTTTATTTTAGTTTGATTTTTATTCATTTTTCTTCTAAAGTAGAATTTCAAACTCTTCTTATGGTTTTTTTTTATGTATTAATAACATTCATTTGTATTTATTTAGGACTATTTAATTGGGATGATTTTTATTCTTGATAATTTAATTAATTTTGGGTTTTAAGTAGAAAAAACTGTGTATTTAGTCATTTGAAGTAAAACAATAGAGAACTTTGTTTTATTGTCTCTCTAATATGAGTTATATAAAGAATAAAATGAGTATGAATTAATTTTACAGAAATTAAACTAAAAAACAAGATAAAAAAGTAAAAATTCATATATTTGTAAAGATAAAAATAAATATAAAAAAGACAATATTTTTTACAACAAGAAAAGTAAAATATTGTACATATATAATAACCAAAAAATATATGTTAATCTATTTTATTTTATTTTATTTTATCTTATTCATGTTATCAATCCTTAATAGTTTATGCATAATTATACAAAAAAAGCATACCAAACCTAAGATGATGAAATAAGATTTGTAGAGCAATTTGATAATCTTAATTCAAGACTCAAACATTAATATATCTAAGAATCTAGCAGACATCTTATTATATTTAAATTACTTTCAAATTCATCTAGCTAGAGTCTATATTAAAATAAACTTATAACTCAATTATATGACACATCACACACTTATGTATCATATCATAACATTTATTCTTAAATCTCATCCATTGACTTGCAACTAATTAGAAAATATGAACGGTCAATATCATATCAAAATTGACATTTACGTGAACTTCACTAAATCAAATATAACTTCTTGATTTCAATATGACCATTCTAGGTTTTTGACTTGAAAAGAATGAAGGAATTTATTCCTGGTGACCGTAAATCTTTTGCTTTGTTCATAATTGACGAATTACAAATTACATACAACTTTTTTATCATGTAAACTCTTGTAATTAAATGTTCCACAAAACTTAGTTCTAGTGCTTTGCAGGTAAATCCTTTCAGTATAACAAATTTTAACTTCTTATAAACACAATTAGGGAGTTCTCGTTTCTCCCATAACGTTAACTTACGAAATGGTAGAGCACAATCATCAGAAGTAGCTGTGAAAACGGATGTTTTCTCTACCTGAAAAATAAAATTACATTCCAAACATCATATTCAATGAAAAATATATCATTCTCTAACGTGTAGTTAAAAGTTAATATAGTATTAAAGATTAAAGTATAACAAGGTAAATAGTCACATACTAGTATTGTAATGTCGAGAGTATTAAAATGGAAACACATTGTTAGTACGTAAGGAAATACCAAAATATCTCTAATGTTATTCAAATCCAAATTAATCGACAAGGTCAATAAATTTCTAAAAATGTTGGGTGGTTTATATACCTACATTGAAGAGATAGTTAGCACAACTACATATTATAAGTATAGAAAAATAAATCATAATCCTTATGAACAAGACACTATAATATTATTCAAATATTAAACAATAATTATACATTATTTTATACAATCTAATCAAAGCAAAATAATAAAATTTTGAATTGTATTTTGCAGCATTCATTGCAAATGTTTTAAATTAGTGTCACAATTTTCATGTTTTAAAATTTTGAATTGTATTTTGCAGCATTCATTTTTTTAAAGCTTTTTACAGTGCTTTACCACAAAGCGCTTTAAAAGGCTTCTTTGTTTCATTATGTGCAAGCGCTATGTGATCCTTTTACATGTTATATATAAAGCCCTACTACAACGTGTTTTTGAAAACCTCCTTATTTTATTTTTCAAAAAGCTTTTTACAACGCTTTTCCACAAAGCGCTTTAAAAGGCTTTTTTGTTAAATTATGTGCAAGCGCTATGTGACCCTTTTACAGCGCTTTTCCACGAAGCGCTTTAAAAGGCTTCTTTGTTTTATTATGTGCAAGCTCTATGTGATCTCCTTATTTTTTTAAAGGCTTTTTATAGCGCTTATTGACAAAAGCGCTGTAAAATTACAAAGTTTATGTTCTGATCAGTTTTTGTTAAATTACAATATAAGTTTAGTTTTTGTAAATTACAATATAATTAGTTAAATACCTATATATATAATTAGTAAAATACCTATATTTGGATTTGTTTTTTCTTCCAAGTAATTAGTTACATATATATATATATATATATATATATATCACTGCTAAATTACATGATCAGATCATATTGGGATGATTAGTTAAAGTTCAAGAAAAATTCTCAGTACACAAACAAAGCTTTTTCAAGTTCAATATAAGCAGAAAATCAGTTCAGGCAGGTGAAGCTAAGATCAAGCTAAATATAAGTAGAAAATAAGTATAAGCATAAAATCAAATACACTTCAAGCTAAATACTAAAATGCTCAATTATGGCAGATCAAACAATTAAATTACATGAACTCAGTTCAGATTACATGGCATATATAAAACAATTAAACACGTTAAGATGTCCTTCTTCTTTTCCTGGTGGAATTCACATTTGTTTGACCATTAACGATACGAAACGATGGATTAATCCAAATTCCCTCATCATGATCATCTCTAAGATATAAACCATCATCAGTTGAATCAATTTCATGTGGTTGTGATGTTGCAAATAAAAGATCATTATCAACACCTTCATCATTATTGTTATCATCACTTATTTTATTGGTCAATAGGACAACATACCATTTATCATCACCAGAATCAGTGACATAAAACACTTGTTAAGCTTGCGACGCTAAAATAAAAGGTTCATCTTTGTATCTCACCCTATTAAAATCGACAAGCAAGAACACTGACTCATCAATCCGAACGCCATTATTATTATCAACCCACTTGCAACCAAATATAAGAACACGAAACATTGTGTAGTCTAACTCTCATATGCGCTCGATAACCCCAAAATATGATAGATTTGCATATATTGGGTTTTTGTCTTTTGCACTTGAGACATGCATCACTTCAGCTACGAGAGTTAGTGGCAGAGCTTGATAAAAAAAATTTGGGGTGGCCGACATAAAAATATAGTATATAAATTAAATATATAAATAATATTATATAGTAAAAAATTAAATTGTAATAAATTAAATTAAATATATAAATAATATTGTATAGTAAAAAATTAAATTGTAATAAACTGAAGTATCAAATAATTTAGGAAATATAAAACATCTTATATGGAACAACAAAACTAAAACACAACGACAAAAAAACTCAAATAAAAATACAACAAAACTCAAACACCTTATGTTCAACAAAAAAGACTCAAACATTCTATATGAACATAAAATCAAACACCTTATGTGCAACAAAAAAACTAAAATAAAACTTTATATAGACATAAAATCAAACACTTACGTGCAACACAAAAACTCTAAACAAAAATCAACAATAACGTCTAATTAAAACTCCAAATCAAAGCTTCAAACTTAACACTAACAAAATAAATTTTAAATTTCATGTTAACTGAACAACATAAGCAAAAAGTAGAATTACACAAAAATATGGGGTACTGCAGTATAAGTTAAATTCTTAGGATTGATAAAACTCGTGAATAAGTTAAATTCTTAGGATAGATAAAACTCGTGGAGAATTCAAAACTAACATAGGAGCACTAACTAAGAAAAATTGAAATCAAAACGAACTAACTAACAGAATTCCAAATCAAAATTAACTAACAAAAATCAGCACTAACACAATAGAAATTCGAATCTTTTGAACTAAGCAGCGACGCGATGTGGAGACAGATGTAGTTGCGGCTAATAGAGAGGCGAGAGCGGCCGTGGAGGCAGTCAAGCAGAGGCGGCCGCAGGCCCGCAGCAAATAGAGGAGAAGATCGTAGAAGGACCGGTACAGGTAGAGGCTGCGGTGGCCGCGGAGTCAGAGAGTGAAGGAGCCGCCGTGGCTAGCTC
>NC_021165.2:33475252-33477706 GCF_000331145.2 Cicer arietinum
CGCAAAGTTTTTTACGTACCATTTTAAAATTTTCATATATCGTCCTATCGGATACATCCATCTCATATAAGTTGTCCCACAAAGTTGTGTCTCCTTACCTTGATGAACAGTAAGGTGAACCATTAAGGGTGGGAAATACATTTCAAGCTCACACAAAGTAACAACAATTTCCCTCGGCAATGTTGGTAATTTATGAGGATCGATCACTTTACTACAAATTTCCTTGAAGAAGAAACATAATCTAGTTATGGCTCGTCGAACTTTTTCAGATAAAATGGAACGTATACCTATTGGTAGCAAATGCTCCATTATAATATGACAATCATGGGTCTTCAAACCTTTTAACTTGAGGTCTTTCATACAAACTAAATTTTTAATGTTTGGAGAGTATCCTTCTGGAACTTTAACTTCGTGTAGAAATTTACATAAAATAATTTTTTCCTTTCTAGATAGAGTATGAGCGGCTGGAGGTGAATATGTGCGATTTCCTTTCTTTACGGGACCCAATTCCTTTCTTATTCCCATATCGACCAAGTCCAATCTTGCATTGATGCCATCTTTAGACCAAGTCCTCGATTGTTTGGGTCCAGAAATTAACAGAGACAACATCATAAACTTACGCTTCATACACAACCATGGAGGTGTGTTATAAATCAAGAAAATCACAGGTCACGTGCTGTGTGAGATGCTTTGAACACCATGTGGATTCATTCCATCAGTAGAAAGTGCAAGTCGTAGATTTCTTGACTCTATTCCAAATTCAGGATACTCGTGATCAATTTTTGCCCATTATGGAGAATCTGCAGGGTGTCGAAACTTTCCATCTCTAATACTTTCATCTGCGTGCCATGTCAACTGTTTTGAATCTTCTTCAATGCGATACATGCGCCTAAATCTTGGTATTATAGGAAAATACCATACGACTTTTGCTGGAGTAGATTATTTCTTCTTATATCGAGAGACATTGCATTTTAGACACGCCTTTAGTAATTCATATTTGTTTCGAAATAAAATGCAATTGTTAAGACACATATGAATCCTTTCGTAACTCATGTCAATAGAGCACAAAATTCGTTTAGCCTCGTAGGTTCGACTGGGAAGTTCATTATCATCTGGAAACATATCTTTTAAGAGTGTTAATAATTCTGTGAAGCTTTTATCAGACCATCCATTACTCGTTTTTAAGTTGTACAACTTTAATATCGTCGACAGTCTTGTGAATTTAGTACAACCATTATATAATGGTTTATCTACATCACTCAACAAACTCTCAAACATTTTAGGACAATCCCAAAGATCTTTTTCAACTGCTTTTGCAATCTCCTCAACTCGGTCTAGCTTATATGTATCTGTGTCGAAATTAGTTGAAGCATATGTCAAACCATTCTCAAAATTAATGTTTCCTTTTTTTTTTCTCATCATGTCTTATCCAACATGTATATCTTTGATCAATTCCATGCCATACTAAGTGTCCTTCCAATTCATATGCTCTAACGCGTTTTCTAAAACAACATTTTAAACAAGGACAAACGACTCTATTTAGATCTTTTGCATTCTTCACTGCAAACTCAACAAACTCTTTCACTCCATTTTCATACTCTTTTGACAATCGATTGGATGACATCCATTTCCAGTCCATATTATATGACCTATATAAATGCAGCTACACAAATATTAAGCTACTGATAACATTATACCAATATATAGTACACGTATCTAATATTGGAAAATGGAAACCAAGGTCCAAGTCTGATTTCAAAACAGAACAGATCAACAAATTTAAAAAAAGAATAGATTTTATATGACTCATTATGTAACAATTTATTAGTTTTAGTGACAACAACAAATTAATAAATACAGTACCTAAGACAATGTATCCAATTTTTTATAAAGGAGGAGCAGTAGATGGTCGCACAGTGTAACACCCTAAATTTTATGATAAACTATTTTATTAATTAAATAAGATTTTAAATAATTAATTTGATGTTAAAATTACTATAAAATATATGTTAATAAACTTTGTGATTAATTTTTCGTTATATATGTGATTTATATGATGTGCTAGTTTTATAAGTATTATATTACATGAGCGATATAAATAATAAATATTATATTTTACTCTTTGATCTATTTTTTTTGTAAATAATAGTATTTTAGTGTAATATATATATATTTATTAAAAGAGAAAGATTTTATTCAATTTTACGTGTATCCAATTAATGTAATACTTTTATGTGCGGTTGACTGATATCAAATATGCTCGTAGTTACATTTTAATTATTTATAACTATGTTATATTTTTAGTTATATTTTTTATAAATAATTATCTTGAGATAGTAATGATATTGTGTTTGGTTTCCTTTATTTTTATATGCTTATTATGACATTGTGATTTTATATATATTTATTAAGATTTAGTAATTAATATAAAGTGTTGATGTTATATTTATTTAT
>NC_021165.2:33478588-33502455 GCF_000331145.2 Cicer arietinum
GAGACCAATGGGTTTGACCCATTTGTGAACCCTAATTGTTAATAAAATAAAACAAACAAAAAAAAAGGAAGGGAGTTGGATGGCGGCCGTAAAACCAAAGAGAAACACAACAACAATCTATAGTTTGACACCGATGATCGATAATTGTTCCAGAAAAGTTTATCCGTTCTTGTCCAAATTTCAGTATGTCGTTTTATTCATTTAGGTAGTCAAATAAACATATTTCCTCAGATTTTTTAACCATCCAAGTTTCTCTCTAAAATATCTGACTTCTCCGTTTATAAAATTCCTTAGTTTGAATCGTTCTCCTTCACCGTAAGTCCGATTTGAGTGAAACCAACGCCAAAACGACCGTGTTAAAAATTTCTATTTTATCCAATGATTTGTTTTCTGATTTATGGTAAGTTTCCTTGACCGAATTTCGAATTTAGTTTTTAGAGTATCTTCTCATAAACTATTTTTAACATTTACCCATAAAATGTCGAGTTAGATCGATTGATGGACAAAGAGTCAATGAACAAATGTTGTTTGCTCGTGGAATCATATTCGTGTGTGAAAGCGTCGAAATAAGGTAAGGGGTGAGAGAGCGTTTGAATTCATGAGTATAATATATTGTGAGATGAACGGGAAAACCGTATTTCACAACAATTCATCTGGGGCTCGCTACGTACGACAGTAGCCCTTTGAGTGATAAATTAATTAATCTGCAAATAAGAAAATTGTGAGATAAAAATATGAAATAGAAATATTTATAAGATGTTGATTGATTTAATTTCGTTAAATGTGTGATATTTTATATTATTGTGATATTTAACATTATTGTGATATTTGATATTATTGTGATATTTAAAATTATTGTGATATTTGATGTTATTGTGATATTTGATATCATTGTGATATTTGATTTCAAATGAATTTAGTGCATATGTTTGATTAAATGAGTTTATGTGAATGCAGTGTATAATGTAAGTTTCTTTGATGATGATGTGTGATTTATGATATAAATATGTGATAAGTTTATGTGATGATAATGATGATGTTTGATTGATGATATAAATATGTGATAAGTTTATGTGATGATAATGATGATGTTTGATTGATGATAGTGATTCTATAAAATTGTGATGAGTTTATGTGATGAGATATGATTAATGATAGTGATATTGTGATGAGAATATTGAATTAACTCCATAGTTGATAAATAATGGCGATTTTAATTTGTGTTTGAGATGACGATTTTAATGAAGTATCATATACCAACGAGGGGAGAAAATAAATATTGTGACTTTGTGAAGTGGAGATTATTTTGTCATCATATATAGGTAGGGTCTGACAAGCCTAGTGATTCCGGGGAAGTACAACTGAATGAGCCTGATCGTGGCGGTCTGCTGTCGAGCCTTAATGTAAGATTGTTAGACCTTTGGAGGTATTCGGGTGGGGAATTCCTAGGTGACTTGGAGGTAGCACTCCAAATGTCGGGAGCTACCACGCCACACACGTTTACCTCGACTATCACGTATATGTGTCTCGGATTGAGTTGAGGGGATCTATGAGGACGGGGCCAATTTGAATTGTCCGTCCACCGGGATGGTGGCATAGTATCAAGCCTCCTAACCAAGTACTTCAGAGTTAGAATGGTACCACATTGTGAAGTAGAGTCTAAGCTCATGCATAGCATTGCACTTTATTGTGATTGTTTTGTTGTGATTAATATGTATCGCATGTGGTGATAATTTCTCTTAGACAATTTGTTGTTATAGTGAAATTTATTGATTTTTCTTGAGTGCTTTTGACTTTTTAATGTGATATTTTCTTGATGGAATGTTTGTGTTATGATGTGGTTCTATTATGATTGTTTGTGTGTTCTTCTTACTTGTATTATACTGTCATCATGATTTTGAAACTCACATCCTTCGTTGTTTGTGTTTGACTGGCTTGGCCCTGCGTTTGTGAAATCGCAGTATTACAGGTTAATGAATCTTGAAGTTCAAGTTTGGGAGGAACTACGCTCTGATAGGTGATATCGGGGATAAGGGCTTAAATTGTATTTTACTTATTTAATTTAAAACGAATTTTTGTATGAAAATCTTAGAAGTACTAGTAAGTTTTTAAATTAAATCAAGTAATAATACTTAAATCAAGCTTATTGAGATTACACTATTTTAACGGAGAAAATAAGTTTAAAGTGTTCCTTTTGATTTTTAAGAAACATGATATCCTAAGTTAAAAATTAAGTTTGTATTTTCTTGTAAGCATATTTTTATTTATCTACTGCTAATTTTATAGGAATATAATATAAATTAATATATATATTATTTTGGGGTTTAGGGTGTCACACACAGTACGTAGAGGAGAGGAGGTTTCACAGAGTAGAGGAGATGAGGGTTCGTAAATTTGTTTTAAATTTGTTTTTATTTATTTAAATTAAATGATTTTTATTTAAAATTAATGATTTTACAGCGCTCTAATAGGTTCTTTAATTATGTGAAAGCGCAAGGCTTTTACAAGGCTTTCACAAAAAGCTCTTTAAAAGCCATATAACATAAGGTGAAAGTGCTGCACTTTACATCGCTTGTGTTTAAAACGCTCAAAAAGCGTTGTAAAAGCTATGGGAGAGCGCTTCAATTTACAGCGCTTTTACAAAAAGTGATGTAAAAGGGTTGTAAGCATTATGTGCAAGCGCTATGTGACCCTATATGACTCTACAACAACGCTTGTATTTAATAAACGTTGTATAAGACGCGCTATAAAATGTCATTTTTGACGTAGTGTCAATATTGTGGAACATCATTGCTACCATATACACTATTATACAAGTCTGCACGGGACTCTATGTTGAAAAATATATTTTTCTACTTTTTCATTAGTTTTGATTATAATAATAATAATAATAATAATAATAATAATAATAATAATAATAATAATAATAATAATAATAATAATAAATTTGAAACAAGTACTTTTTCATCACTTTCATTTCTTTTTATATTTTACCCTTTAAAAAGTTTAACAGTAGAAGAGAAGAAAATGGATTAGTTCTGCGACTCTACTTATATATGTTGAGATGTGTTTCATTAATTCTAATTACTATTTGTAGCATCGATCTTTTAGGTCGAAGGAGTATTATGATATGCTATTTAATTTATTTATTTTTTTAAATTATGATTGGGGTAAATATGTCAATATCAATATATGTGTTCATAGCAATTTACCACTATAATCAGATTTTAAGTTTTTTATATAATATGTTATTACATTATAGGTCTCATTATTTTAAGTTTTTGTTTCATATTTACTCATTAAAAATAAATAAAAAGTTAACACTGAAATTTCAAATAGTAGAAACTTCCATATTTTGATTACAAAAGTTAATCAAGAAAACGATCATAACATATATTATTTTTAGAATGGAATATAAATAAAAATAATAATTGAAAATTTGAATTATCTTATCATAATATAAAATCAAAAGGTTACTGCAATTTTCAAAAACTTCACGAGTTGGCATAATATTTTGTCCCTCGATCTCTTGAGGAATTAGATTGCAAGTATAAGAGAAATTCCATAGGTTTCGAAAGTAAATTCTAAGACCCTTTGGAGGGCACCTTAGAGAATCAATCACCAAAACTTGAAGCTCCTCAACATTAACATATATCTCTTTAACATTCAACAACAAAAGCTTCAACACTAAAAAAATATTTTTTAGACACTTTAAAACATAAAATTATTTATCTATTTACTATAATCAATTTTATATAATATACATTATCAATTGATAATGAAGTCAATTAAAACTAGGGTCTAAAACTATTTGTTTTTGAAATAGACGACTAAAATTACAATTAAATATAATTTTTTTGGAGGTCATTTTATTAAGTAAAAGATTTAATTTTGTGTGGAGACCTAATGGAATGGACAAGTGTTTCTCCCTTTGTGTCCGTGGTACATGTTGAAGTTTTGAGACTTTTTAATGGTATAAAATTGATAATTGAGCTTCACTTATGTATTTTATAAATGAACCTAAAAGCCATTGTATTATATGTCTTTAATTAACTATTCCTCTTAGGATACAATGGGATTGAGTGAAATTCTTGTTAACAGTAAATATATCATTTCTTGATATTATTTGTAACAAGTGTAGTTTGTTTAAAGAAAAACTAATATTAATTATTTATTAAAGTATTTTGTAAAGACGATTATTGTATAAGTTAATTTACATCTCTATTTTAATATTTCAACATATATTAATAAAAATAGAGAAATAGAAAATAGAAAGAATTTAATATTTTCCATTAAAAATAAATGAAAAAGTAGAGAAATAGAAAATAAAAAGAATTTAAATTGATTTTAGATTCCAACAAAAATGCAAAGAATTTGGGAAGTGGGAAATGGGGAGTTGGGAAAATAGGTTTTTATTGTTTGCTTTTGTTTTCTTCTTCACTATTACTATTATAGATATAATTACCAGTAATACATTGTGTTAGAAAGTTCACTCATGTTACCTGTGAAGCACATTAACTCCTCAGTAGTAACTCTCGATCTCATCCTCTTAGTTTGTGAATAATGAATAAACCTCCAAATAACTTCACGTCACATCTCCACATGCATCGTCACTTAGTATAACTTTTTTTATTAAAAAATTGTTCTACCTTCGTCATCATAATTTTTATAATTGTTGTAGTAATAAGAAATATATAATTTAGGAAAAAAAATGCTTGTTATCAGTCGCTTTCAACCAATTTAAATAAAGAGTTTTAATTATAACAATTATATTTAATTTAATAAAAACTTTACTAAAAAAATTAAACACTTAAAATAAATAATTTTAAAAAATGATGCCATATTAAGGGGTATTATCGTACTTTCATAAATAATAAACTTGTTTTCTTCATCATTATTTTTTTCTAGACCAAACAATACACTAAATCCATTATATATCTTCCATATTTCTCTCTTTTAGAGACTATAAGCCATGAACAGTCAGGCACTTTGATTTTGCTTAATTTGGAAGGAAATCATATCTTAAGATTAAACTTTTTTTCTTCCCAAAATCTATGGAGACAGCAATAGCAATCTCTAAAGCTTGTCCTCCCTTCAATAAATATAATATCTGATCTTGCCAAGACAATTCGATCAATGTCAACATCAGGTAGTCTAAAGTAACTATCCTAAAACCAAACGCTATGAAAGAATATTCATTTATCCTAAGTAATTCTATCCTAAAATCCCACCCACTTATGCATGGACTCGTGCACTTGCCTCACATTCTTTCAACAGCTTTCTAAATTCATCCAACTTATATGCTCAAACTATTTATCTGTCATGCAAATAGCAGCAAAGATTATCGAAAATTAAAACACTCATGTGTATATTAGCCAATAAGGTCACTCAAAAATCAAAATCAGTGTTTCCCCAGCAAAGTTCATAAGCTAAATCCTTCAAGTCATCCTTGAAGAGCAAAATCTTTTACTCACTGCGACCAACTTTCGGCTTCTTTCGTTTGGAAATTGGTGCGACCAACTTTATGCTTCTTTCGTTTAAAAGCTGGTGAACTGTATTAAAAAAATAAAATTATTAAAAAAAAGCTATTTCCAATGCATCATAGGGTAAAATCATGCAAATAAACTGATGAAAGACCCATTAGTTTTTTTTCCTACTTTTTATATGGTTTAGTGGAAATTTCTTTCTATTAATTGATAATTTTAAATTCAAGTGGTTACATTTATAACAACTTCTCAAGGGAAAGATGAACCATATGCTCTGTATCCATTGGTAATAAAGCTTTAGCTCTCAATCCATGAACAATAATTTGCGCATTCAATCCAATAATCTCTTTGACAATTAACATTATCATAGACATATAGTTTTATTTAGTGCATTGTTATAAACATTAAAGAGCTTACTTTACATGTCCTTGAAGAATTGGTTGTATATCGGCACCAACACTTGTACTTAGCTCTTCAACAGTTGAAGAAACCTCGTTATTACAGTTCAGTAGGTTGCACGCATCTAAAAAATCAGAAGATTTCACCATATCTGGTATAAGAGATGAGTCTTTTATCTCTGCTTTGAGATTTTCCATCAAAACAAATGCTGCATAAAGGTTAGTATAAGATTAGAGAATCCAGCTATTTAAATAGTTCAACTAAACCATAACCATATATTATCTATGACACTGACAATAATTTGTGAAAATGAATTAATAAAATGTAATCAATTGTGTCGAATACCAGGACATGCATTCAATCAGAAGTGTCGGTGCTATAGAGATTACGACATTCATTCTCCAGCAATTCATTTTATCTATGCAATAGTGACTCAATCGGGGCATTACACAGTCCAACATACACCAGAGACAACCTTCAATGATTTCAAAAGATCCAAGCAAAAAACATTATGAAATATTAATTTAAATGATTTTTGTTGTACATGCTGAAGGTCTAATCCAGAGGTTAAAACATTACAGCTAATCCCAAAGACAAAGGATGTGTCTTTTTTTTTTTCTTGTTTAATTTTTGAACTAAAAATTGTTGAACTGTGTCTCATCTTCAGTATCAAGATTCAAAATCATATACCAAAGAACGTTATGCATCTGAAATTTTAAAAAGACATGCAAATAAGTATTAAACAAATGCATACAACATACCAATGCCTCGAAGCATCTTAAGGTCAAATTGATCAGCCAATTTCTTACATCCTATCTTTGTTGCTCGCTTACTTATCAACAATTTCAAGCTAATCAGCATATCCTGCCAAGGTTACAAATTTGAATACCAAAAGTTAAGAACTTGCATGAAAAATCACCAAGGTGAGAGGTGCAGACTAAAATTTATGAACACACGTAACCAAACTTGCCATGATTGGTCACGTCTATTTCAGACTAGAATTGCGCATATAACACGATCAAAGCCACATGTAGTATTCCCCAACCAGTTTTTAATGAACTGGTTAAAGGCATATTGATTTCTTTCATATACATAAAAAAAGAAAGTTTTATGAAAGAGAGAACAGGAAAATTAAGAGGAAGATAAGATCTCCTACAAAAATAAACCGAAAGAGAACAAATAAATACTACTAAAAATTGCTGCACTATCTAATCTCTAAGAATATTAGTAATGATAACTCTGTCCTCCAAACATGATACAACAATGAGCACCAAGAATAATCCATCCATAAATGCAATCATACCACAAATATAATAGCAAATCCATATCCTAAAACATTGTGGGCATTTGTCTTCCATCAAATGTACAATACCAGTACAATATCATAAAAACACCCTACTGCTAGTAAAAAACTGTTGTCACCAGTTAATGCCACAATTAAAATGAACAAAGATAAATTGCTCCAACCTTGGTAAAGAGGCAAAAACCTAACAACTTATCCCAAAGGAAACTAGCTACTACAAAAATATCAATACAATAGTATATAAAGAAGAGGAATAATTCTGGCAAACAATTAGATTCCCTTCATTACTATTGGACAGTGTTGTCAGATACGGGCTATAGCAAGGCTATAATGTAACAAATCACTATTTTTCTGCAATACGCTATTTAATACAAAGTGTTGTCAAATAGCAGCTATAGTGGCACTATAGCATTGTAGGATAGCGGATTTTGAACAAACAACTGTTTTCTGCGATTTGCAATTAACAACATTGCTTCTATTACTATTATAAAATTTTGTTTTCAAGTCTCCTATCCTCTTTAATTATCATTCTTACATATTCAATTTGAAGTGTGGATGCTATAATGATGATGTTAATGAACATTGAAGAGAAAAAAGACTTACAATCTCAGATTGTGAAAGTGAACAGAGCCAAGCTACATCTTGAACCCTAGTCTCGCTAATTTTATCCAACTCAATCAAACTTTCCAATCTTCTCTTATATTCTTTGCCCTTCTTCATAGGATTAAATTATTGAGACCTGAATTCTTGATTGAATTGTATTGAAAATACACAATTGTTAGGTAACAAAGTGAATGGGTAAGAAACAATTTCAATATAATTGGATGCGAAGTTGCAACTTTATTTTGAACAGAAATAAAATCGAAACTTATTGGACAAGAAGTCAGAAACCCTTTCTTATTCTTCACAAGTCCAACATTGAAATCCAATGTTGAAGAAGAAGCATAAAGTGGGTAACGCCAGAGGCGGAGAGGGTCGTGATACAAAAGGGGTTTTCGGTTTTCCCTTTTACAGGAACCAAGGAGGAAAGGAGAAAGACAATGGAGGCAAAACTGTAGCGTTTATGAGGAACATTGTTTAAGGGAAACGTTAACAACCTAATAACAATATATGTTAAGTATATAAATAAATAAAATTCATCTTTTTGTTTGTTTTTACGAGATATTATCTTATTAGTTTAAATTTAAATAGCCTTACATAATAAACAAAAAAATCCAATCACTATAATATCTTATTTTAAGAGATCAAATTTAGTTCTTGAAAATAAAATTAAAAACTTTTCAATTTTTTTAAAAATAAATCAGTTAAATTAGTCTTTGAAAAATTCAATTAAAAGTCCCTAGAAATTTAAAAAAATTATTTTAGTCTTTAAAAAAAAATCGGTATAATTCAGTTCTTCGCTCAATTTATGAAAAAATAAACTCTAGTGTTATTTCATATAGAGAAATAACAAGTTTAAGATATAAATTTTTCTTCGCTCTCGCGTTTCTGAAAGTACGTTATTGTTCTTCGTGCTCGCGTTTTTTAAGGTGCAATTTCATGTAATATTCATGAAGGATACGATTGTGATTTAATTTAGATATTATTGACATTGTTTTTTTAAATTATATTATAATTTAGTGAATTTTTTATTGCAGTGATTAAATTGTTCATTTAATTATTGTCAGGAATTTAATTGTCAATTTTTAATTATTGTCAATGACCTAATTGATCGAGTCACACAATGACATGTTGATAGAGTCACAAAGAGAGACTTTGATTATAGTCTTGACTCAGTTGCATACCAGAGGAGTGAAAATAGAGTATTTTATTAAGACAATCACTACACATTTAGAAAAATACATTAAAACATACATTATTTTAATACATTTTGTTTTCATCAAAATACGAATTAAGGATCATTATTCTTCAAACTAACTTGGTTCTAAATTGGTGTGCATTCCATGCCAATCGACGTCTCATGTGACAAAAATTACTGTCTTTGAGCAACTTACGATCTTTTATCTTCTTTCAAGGATCATTGTGACGCCGTTTGTCACTTTCATTGTGACGTTATTTTCATTAAACCTGTACTTTTATTGTTTATTATAATATTATTGTAACTTTCAAATTTCAATCCTTATTATTGCAATATTTTATTGGCTCAAATTTAACAAATTTCAAATTTCAACCATCGTAATTTAACTATTGAAAATGTTATTTCAAGTTTATATTGTTGACACCTAATTTTGTCCGCTACTTTATGATTTTTAATAAATATATATAAAAAATAAATAATAAAAAAAACTAATAATGATGAAAATAATAATAAAAATAAATTGTTAGATTTTTAGAAAATCATGAATTGTGTTTGGTTTCTATTTGACTTTGATTCCTTTCTAGAAACTTTTACTATTTTTTAAAATAAAAAAAACAAACGTATTTAATTGAATTGATGGTAATAAAAATCATTATAATGGTCATCATTTGAATGAAAAGAAACAAAACAAATATGAATCAATGGTAATAAAAATCAGTATAATGGTGGTTAATTGAATAGAAAAGAAACCGAAGAAATGAATCAATGATAATAAGAATCAGTATAATTGTAGCCAATTAAATGAAAAGAAAACGAAAGAAACAGATTAATGATAATTCATTGACAATTATTCTCTTGTCTTTTGTAATCTACACCCAAAAAGTCTATAAATAGTCTACCACAAGAGGACAAGAGAGGAAGAGAATTGGGAGCACAATTGGGGGGACAAGAGGGAACACAATTGAGAGCACACAAAAATAAAAGAGAAGAGAGAATAATAGAGAGAAAAGAGAGAAGAAAGATTGAAACGAGCTACTAAAGAGCTTTTCCAGTGCGGTAAACATTTATTTTTCTTTTTTCTTCTTGTCTATTTTTTTTACATTATTATTGTTATAGAGTTTTTTTTTACTATTCTATGCACTATGATATAAACAATAATTTTTTTTGGTTTCATGAGAAGTTTTAGAATCAACTAATAAAAATCAATTTGATTGTTGTATAATCGTTTATTTATTTATCAAATTTGTGATCTTTCATCTTTATTGTGTTTTATTTCTTGTGCATTAGATCTTAAATTCTATTATTATTATCGTCATTGGTTCGCGCCACATATGCGTCGCCGACTCGCGGATCTCCTCTTGAATTTTTATCCTCTATAGTTTATAAAAATAAAAAAGTAGTAAAAATGTTTTCTTTAAAATAAAACGATACACAAATCAGTATGCAACATATCACTCCTATTATTATTATTATTATTATTATTATTATTATTATTATTATTATCACCATTATGTTGTTAATTTATTTTGATATATATATAAAGTAAAATTAATAATAGAATCGATCAACACATAAATATTTTCTATCCAAGAACTACGTGGGTTTTGATTTCCCTATTGCACCTGGGATACGTAGGAGCAAAGTCTTTCCCTTGTCAAACCAAATTAATTAAAAAAAAAACATTTTTCCTTCTTTTATTAATGTAAATAATTTATTTTTTTGTTGTTATTATTAATTTGGAGTAAAAATAAATAAATAGTCTGTATATAATTAATTATAGGGTAACCATTTTAACGGACGTAGGGTGATAATATTTTCCCTACTCGTAATCGACTCCCGAATCCGAAATTTTTGGTTCAAAAATCATTATTTTAGGTTTTATCCAATTTTTCCTTTAATAAAAATAAAATTGGTGGTAACTCTTTTTTCGCGGACAAACCGGACGCGACAGCTGGCAACTCCACTGGGGACTTTTGAGAGTCAAGCTCAATTTAATTAATTGCATATAATTATTTATTATTTTATTTATATTACTCCTATTGTTTTATTTGTTTTATTTGTTTTATTTATTTTATTATATTGTGAATATAATTATATGTGTCTTGTTAATTTATTTGCATCGTAACGATTGTTTTATTTTATTTTATCTTCTGGATGTACATCATGTTTGGTTGTCATGAAAGTCTCACCTAGAGTTGACATTTTCTAGAACGTTTCCATTTTAATAGTTTACCTATTAATTGGTTTAATATTTTAGAATTGAGTTGTGTGCTCTAGGAACCGATTTAGAACTATAGAGCCACCCATAGTAAATGTTCACAATAAAAAACCATCAATTAAGAAAAGAACCATGTAGGGCACATGTATATATGAAAAAAAAACTTACTCTAGCTATATCTCATATTTATCATAATATATTGCATAATCATGCATGTTTCATCTTTTATTTTATTTTACAATATATTTTTCTTCTTCTCTTCATTTTTTTTAGAAAAAGTGATTGCATATTAGGAGGTAGTAAAATATTTCAATTAAATGTATAATCATTGCATTCACTTTCTTACATTCTCATAACATTTTCCTTCAAGAAAAAAAAATAAAAAAACCAAAACAAAAAACCAAAACAAAAAAAGAAAGAAAAAAAGTCTCATGACACCCTTACCAAACATGTTCTCGGGCTAAAATTATGGATGAATTGAAGCATACAAAGGTTATCTGGATCAACTGAAAGACCCTAGGTCTATATCATGGATGAACATTAATAACTCTAACAAGATTATCTGAATCATGGATGAAAACGTAGAACTCATGTTTACCCCTTGATTTCATAAGTCTAACAATTTTTACCTTTAGTCTAGGTCTACCAAAAGTAACTTGTCTACAAGATCTGAACATGATACTAATGAGATTCATCTTCATCCTCCACTCCCTACTTTTAAGTCATGGACATACTTTTTTTACTTTTCACCACAAGTGAACCTGTAGAAGTTGGGTCGTCTATGTTGATCTTTCATCATTATCGCTTACTACTTTCATCATAAATAAGGTAACAGTTTTAACGGACGTTGTAGAGTGATAATATTTTCCTTACTCGTAATCGACTCCCGAATTCGAATTTTTTGGTTCAAAAATCATTATTTTAGGTTTTATCCGATTTTTCCTTTAATAAAAATAAAATTGGTGGCGACTCCTTTTTTGCGGACAAACCGGACGCGACATATATAATCTAATAACTTATTTTTTTATTTAAGCATTATTAATTTATAATTAACTATTATAAACAATTTTATTAATAAATTCATTAATTTGTTTATTTTAATAAAACCGTGAGTGTGGCTAGTTTGAATTGTGATATTCAAACTTCGATTTTTACAAGTTCTTTATTTAATTTTGAAATTTATTTTTCAATGGATTTTTTGAATATACAATTTTTTTCAGATTTATTTTTATTAACAAAAAATGATGATTGAATAGTAGTTTTTTTTTTATTTTGATAAACAATAAAAACGCATGTTTAATAAAATTAAAATTCTTGAATAAGTCTAGAATAAGTTTTATTTTTTGGATACAACATTGAGTTTTTAATTTGAGTTATTACACAAATAGAAGAAATTTTTTTTAAAGATATTATAGCATATAGTATCCAAGAGTGATTGAATGAGGATACAATCACATAACATCTTTAGTGAATAATTTAATCTTATGCGTTAATTAAATCCAATGGTTACTATTAATAGTTCTCATTTCTCATAATAACTATCAATTCTCACCGGATACGCTCCCTATATATATAATTATTTATATTATCAAATTATAAACTTATATATTCTAATATTATATTTTTATACTCCTTTATAATACTAGGTATGTGTTATTTTTATTATTGTGACACCGTTTGTCACTTTCCAGTACCAAAATAAATATTTACTCCATTAATGCTACTTACTAATTTCTACACCATAACTTGTATCATTTTTAATGTTTTAATATATATATATATATATATATATATATATTCTATGGTGTTATTATTAATATGATTACTAACGATATATTGTTTGAGGATTATTATAATTTTAAATATTTTAAGAAAATTATTTTGATTTTTTTTCTTTAATAACTTTGAATATTTGCTAAAAAAAATAATCAAGTAATTGAACTCAAGTGATTAATGAGTTTCAATTAAAGATAAATTGCTCGAGAATCCGAGTTTAAATACAGTCTATAGCAATTTTTAATCAGATTTTACTTATCTCCCAATTTTACACAAGTCTTTTAAATTTTTATATTGTCTTTTTAAATCTGCAAGACTTTTTAATATTAAAAAAAAAAAACAAATTCAATTAAAAATACACTTTTAGACCCTAAGGTGGTGATTTGATAAGTTTTTCATTGATATTAACCTAAATAGAAACTATATTTTAAAGGGGAGTCAATTTTATGAGTGTAAGACCCATAAAAAAATAGTCATTGTTTAAGTTATATTTATTTATATTTTGTTCTAATATAAATACAAGATTTATGTTTTCATTACTCAATTATTTTTATTTATTTATTTCATGTGTAAAAAGAGTCTAAATCTAGTACTAAAAATGCACTACCTTTTATATACCATTTTTTATTTGTACATTTTACATTGATTGCTTTTTTTTTAGTTAGATTTTTATTCATTTTCCTTCTAAAGTAGGACTTCAAACTCTTCTTATGGTTTTTATTTTTATTTTTAATTTTATTTATTTATTATTATATTTTATATATAATAACATTCATTTGTATTTATTTAGGACTATGTAATTGGGATGATTTTCATTCTTGATAATTTAATTAATTTTGAGTTTTAAGTAGTTAAAACTTTGTATTTATTCATTTGAAGTAAAACAATAGAGAATTTTCTTTTAGCCTCTCTAATATGAGTTATATAAAGACTAAAATGAGTATGAATAAATTTTACGAAAACTAAACCAAAAAACAACATAAAAAAATAAAGTCATATATTTATAAAGATTAAAATAAATATAAAAAGGACAATATTTTTTATTGTAAGAAAAGTAAAATATTGTATATGTATGTAGAAACCAAAAGTTTATATAAACCTATTTTATTTTATCTTATTCATGTATATGGACACAATTTATGCATAATTATACAAAAAAAGACATACAAACCTAAGATGGTGAAATAAGATTTGTAGAACAATTCGGTAAGATTGCAACTAGTATTTGATCATCTTAATTCAAGAAACTAAGAAACTCGAATTCATCTTATTATATTTAATATACTTTTCAAATTCATCTACCTATGGTTTATTAAAAAGAACTTCATAAGAACTCCAATTTACTATTCATTATATAACTCTTCTTTTGAAATCAAATTTGATACCTACAATTAGTTACATATAATTCATGCAAATTTCAACCATTAACGTCCAATGAAGTAAACAACATGTCTCTATGATCAAATTGAGCAATCTAAAAAACAGAATTTACAAATTTCATATGTCCAAAAAAATTCAAATTTAACACATGATATCAACACATAAATTTGCAAATAGAGGAAAGCATCAACTCGTTTAAATAGAACATAATTATAAATAAGTAAAATAAGTCTCATATTGCTTTATAAAGAATATTGTATTGCAAATGTGTTGCATTCAATAATGACATAATACAGTATTTCACTTAGACATCCATTTCCTTCCTAAATCTCATCCATTGACTTGTAACTAATTAGAAAATATGAACGGTCTACATCATATTAAAATAGACATTTATGTGAATTTCATAATCAAATAAGTCTCGACATCTCGCTTTCTCAACAATAAAATGTTATATATGCTAAATAGAATTTCTCAGTTAATATATTTCAATCATTTTTTTGCAAACAACAATGGCTATACACTGGATATGTGATAACTTCTTGATTTCAATGTCTGGAATACAACCATTCTAGATTTTTGACTTAAAAAGAATGGAGAGATTAGTTGAAGCTCTTCCTAGTGACCATAATTCTTTTCCTTTGTTCAGAATTGTCGAATCACAAATTACATGCAACTTTTTCATCATGTAAGCTCTTGTAATCAAATGCTTCAAAAAACTTATTTCTAACATTTTGCCAGTAAATCCTTTCACTGAAACAAATTTTAAATTCTTACAAACAAAATTGGGCACTTCTCGTTTCTCCCAGAACATTGACTTAGGAAATGGTAGAATACAATCATCAGAAGTAGCGGTGAAAACTAATGTTTTCTCTACCTGAAAAATGAAATTACATTCCAAACATCATATTCAATGAAAAATGTCATTCACTAATGTGTAATAAAAAATTAATATAATATTAAAGATTAAAGTATAACAAGGTAAATAGTCACACACTGGTATTGTAATTTCAAGAGTATTAAGATGGAAGCACGTTGTTAGTAGGTAAGAAAATGCCAAAACATCTCTAATGTTATTCAAATCCAAATCAATTGACATGGTCAATAGATTTCCAAAAATGTTGGTTGGTTTATAGACCTACATTGAAGAAATAATTAGCACAACTACATATTATAAGTATAGAAAAATAAATCACAATCCTTATGAACAACACATTATAATATTATTCAAATATTAAACAATAATTATATGTTATTTTATCCAATATCTAATCAAAGCAAAATAATAAAATTTTGATTTGTATTTTGCAGCATTCATTGCAAATGTTTTAAATCAGTGTCACAATCTTCAATATTGTGGAAAATCATTATGGAAAATCATTGCTACCATAGACTATAATAATAATAATAATAATAATAATAATAATAATAATAATAATAAATGTGAAACAAGTACTTTTTCATTACCTCCATTTCTTTTCATATGTTAGTTACCCTTTAAAAAGTTTAACAGGAGAAGAGAAGAAAATGTATTAGTTAGTGCTACTCTAACTTATATATAATTTATATGTGTTGAGATGTATTTTATTAATTTTAGGCTAAATTACATCCGTGGTCCCTTAACTTAATTTTAGGTAACGTTTTAGTCCTTTAGGAAAAAAAAAAATAAAGGACTAAAACGTTACCTAGAATTAAGTTAAAGGACCACAAATGTAATTTAGCCTTAATTTTAAGTACTATCCGTAGCATCGATTTTTTTGATCGAAGGTGTATTTTGATGTTTAACACTATTTAATTAATTAATTTTCTCAAATTATGACTAGTGTCTACATGTCGATATCAATATATGTGTTCATAGCAATTTACCACTATAATCAGATTTTAAGCCTTTTATGTAATATGTTATCACATTATAGGTCTCATTATTTTAAGTTCGTGTTTCATATTAACTCATTAAATATAAATAAAAGGTGACGCTGAAATTTCAAATAGTAGAAACTTACATACTTTGATTACAAAAGCTAATCAAGGAAATGGTCATAACATACTGTTTTTGGAATGAAATATAAATAAAAATAATAATTAAAAATTTGAAGTATCTTGTCATAATTTAAAATCACATACCATTTTTATTATAATTTATTCTAGAAGGAGTATATATATTATATATTATTTTGAAAACACAAATTATAACCACGTGAAAATAATAGAATTGGAAATAACTTACCAAAAGGTCACTGCAATTTTCAAAAACTTCACGAGTTTGCAACATGTTTTGTCCCTCGATCTCTTGAGGAATTAGATTGCAAGTATAAGAAAAATTCAATAGGTTTCGAGAATAAATTCTAAGACCTTTTGGAGGGCACCTTAGAGAATCAATCACCAAAACATGAAGCTCCTCAACATTAACATCTATCTCTTCAACATCCAACAACAAAAGCTCCAAATATTTAAGATTTTTGTTTTCAATCTTGAGGTTATCGAAACCATATGACTCAATGAGACAAAACTTCTCTAAACCAAAACAATTTTCCAAAATTCCATTGATGATATTATCCACCATAAACATTTTCTTCAACTTCAAAATTTTCAACTTTTCACAACTTTCAAATGCATGTAAAATGGAATCTATAAGTTCATAATTAGTCAACTCAAGTGAACACAAATTTGAAAATATCTTAGGCTTAAATTCATCACCAATCATAGTTAATGAGTCACACTCCAAACTCAAAGAACTTATCTTTTTAATCTCCACTACAAACTCAACCAATATTTTCAAATGTCCAAGGGAAACATTTTGATGAAGATGTTTGAAGCAACAACTAATCAAATAATCACTAACATGTTGATGCAATATAATGTTAACAATTTCACTATATTTCTTAGCATGTCCTTCAGCGGGAGTTAAATACTTCAAAAATTTATGATATGAAATTCGGTTTGTATATTTTGTTAAGGGTTTGAACATGTCAGTCCAATCAAAATCAAAGTGAAATACATTATTCCTCAAATGCATCCATCTCTTTGATTTAGATTTAAATAACGGAAGAGAAGAGATTATGGAAAACAAAATATCATCTGGAAGTTGACTTATGAAATCTAGTCTTCGGTTTCCATTCACTTCCTTTTTTATTAATGTTATAGACATAGCTTTCTTCACCAGAGAATTAAAAATTTCGATTGGTAACATTTACATAACCTATTATTGAAGAAAATGTTAAGAACTTAATAACAATATATATTATTTTTTATAAAAAGATATAATTTTTTTGGTTATAAGATATTATCTTATTTCTAATTTAAATAGTCTAACAATAAGAACGAAAAAAGATTATACCACGATATAATCTTATTTCCCCAAAAATATAAAAGATATGATCGTATTCGTTTTTAAGGCAACAATTTACTAACTCAATTTTAATTTAATCTATATTTTATTTATTTATTTTCGGTTAGGAGTGTATTAATTCATTAGGATTTGAAAGAATTTAAAAAGATTTACTTTTTTATAATAAAAAAGTCTTTTAGTGTTCCCTCTAAATTTTAATATAATAATTCAACAGCTAACTCCTACCTACCTATAATTTTGTCCAACTATATAATAAATTTATATATTTATTCTTTGTCACTCAATATTTGACACCTGATCTTATTATTTTATAATTACAAATAAACTACCTCCAAAATTTACTCAAAATTCTTATCCCGTTATTATTTTTCTAAAATATTTCTTTGACAAGAACTATTCTCTTATCAAGAAAAAGAAAAGATACACTAAGAGTCTAACAATTGATTTTATTATTCACTATAGAATTATAACTATTATCATCGAATAACCACTTACTTAACTATTTGTGTTTATTGTTAATGTAAAATTAGTTTAATTTCTAAAAATATATGTAATATTAACATATATGTTCATCAAACCATTTTCTAAAAATATATGTTAATATATTGTTATATCAAAAGAGTTTAATTTCTATGTATTATTGATGTAAAAAGTTTTATATTGACAATCCATCACAATTAACATCATGTTAGTAAGTATAAATTAATTAAAGTAGAAGAATTATCTATATATAAATTAAATTAAGTCTATAAGTAAATATAACAGAATTATATAGTTTTGGTGTAAGTTTTTTTTCTTTATTTTCTTTTTTTCTTTATATAACAGAAATATAACTCTTTTTTTCTTTCAAAGTTTAATTAAGTCTCAACAACTTTATTTTTTAAAACAAAACTTATTTTATAAAAAAAAAAAAAAAAAAAAAAAAAAGGAGACTGTAAATAACAATTTTCTGGCAATATATTAATAATACATTAATTATTTTGTTCCCGCTGGTTTATCATTAAGATATCTTTCAAGAGATGTATGTGATCGATATAGTTTTGATCTTAAGATACAATGTAGTAATATAATAGCTAAAAAGTGTGTACCTGATATGAAATATATGCCTTGAATGGCTATGGCTGGAAACTCAGAAAACTAAGATTAGTTGAAGTGACGGCTGTATTGTTTTAATAGAGTTGCGTTTTTACTTTATGCTAAAGGTTAACAATCTGTATAATATTATTTTTCCACAAATTAAAAAAAGATACAATTTTATTAATTTTTTTAGGCGAATTTAATGGATTAATTTTAATTTTGAACCATATTTTCAATTGATCTCTATCTTTTTAAAGAGTGTATTTAATTAGAATTTAAAAAGATTTTGTTGTTGACTTTCGTGTCAAGTTGATAACTCAATGAATGATGAACTAAAACTGATGAATTCCTTTTCTTTTTCCTCTTTGTTAAACCAGAATCATAGAAACACGAACGGAACCCAGAAAACAAGATTTTTGCAGATTTGCAGCAATTGGATCATAACATAATTAAATTTTGCAATGCTAAATTGAACACACACAATTGTTAATTCAGTTAAGAGTTAAACTCTTACGTCTAGGGGACTGGATCCGACTTTGAAGTATCAATAATATGAAATGAAAATATTACAAGTTTTACACTCTTATGCTGTCAGTTTTCTGCACAATATGCAAAATTGTTATTGTTTTATGCTGCCCTTCAACATTATTAATTGGGCTTATATACTAGTTGGTTACAATTCAGGAGTAATTAAGTAAAATAATTACAACTAATTAACTGAAAAATAATAGCCCAAAATAGATTGCTTGAATTGTAAGTAACCATCATAAGTTGATCTCCAAAGTCTTCTAATTGAGTACCACTTATTAACATATCTCCACCTTGGTACCAAAATGAGAAGCTTCAACCTATGATTCTTCAAATCAGATCCTCTCAGTTTCTGCCCTTCTCTTGTTTAACTCCAAGTTCAGTGATCAATCCTTTTGGTCAGATTCATCCTTTCACAGCTTCAACAAGAGCAACATATTATGCTTCTATTGTTAATAATGCCACTATGTGTTGAAAGTTAGCTTTCCAATTGACTGCATTGTTGACCATTGCGAACACATATCATGTAAAAGATCTTCTTTTATCGAAGTCACCCGCAAAATTAGAGTCTACAAATCCTTGGACTGGTTTTGATGGTTTTGAGCTTTTGCATTATACCAAAAACAAGCTTTGAGTTCCTTTTAGGTACCTTTCAATCCATTTGACAACTTTCCAATGGCCAATCCATAGGTTTCCCATAAATCTGCCTGTGACCTTTACAACATGAGAAATTTATGGCCTTGAGTAGACCATAGCGTGCATGATGCTTCATGTGGCACTAACATATGATATTTTCTTCATGTCTTCTATTTTATGGGTTATGTTTGGTGATAAGGCTGAATAAAGTTTGAAGTGAGCTGCAAGTGGAGAGCTCACAACCTTTGATCCACTCATATTGAATCTATTTAGGACCTTTTCAAGATAGCTCTCTTGAGAAATTACCAGTTTTCCTTGCTCTTTGATTCTGATGATTTCCATTCCTAGAATTCTCTTGACTGGTCCCAAATCCTTCATCTCAAATTCTTTCTTCATCTGGCTCTTCAATTTTACTATTTCTTTCATATTTCAGATTATATTAGCCTCAAATTGTCTTGGTGATTGCTTTAGCCAATAGAGTGATCTCTTTAGCAAGCACACCCAATCTTCCTTTCCTTGAGTCCTAAAGTCATCTGGTTGTTGCATTATGATTGTTTCATTAATATCACCATGGATAAAGGCTGTTTTGACATCCATCTGTTCTAACTCCATGTCAAAGTGTGCTACTATGGCTAGAATTATTCTTATAGATGCATGTTTGACTACAGGAGAAAAGATCTCATTGTAGTCCACCCATTCCTTCTAAGTGAATCCCTTTGCTACTAGCCTAGCTTTGTACCTAGGTGGTTCTACTCCTGGAATGCCCTCCTTGTGACACCCTAAACCCCAAAAATAAAAATTTAATTTTTATTTTCTTTTAAAATAGTGAAATTCTTCTAACAATTAAATACACAAGCTTTCGAACATTTTTTTTATTAAGGTAAAGAGTACCACGTAATCACCACATAAATCCAAAATTTCCATTAAATATAATGACATAGAAATCATAATATCAAACAACATAATCTTTTTTGAAGTACACATACTTATGTTTTAAATTAATTGCAATTATAGCCCCAACCCGATGTTACTACCAGAGCGGGAATTCTCAAAATAGAAAAATGCTCAAAATAACATCAACACAATGCATATAATAAGAGTCTCCAAGACATGATGGCTTTCGCCTCTCCGATGGTACTAGTCATCACCTGCAACTTACAACTCGTCTGCGTCCGTCGCAAACGCCAAACACAAACAACGAGGGGTGAGTATTGAAATTATGTAATAGTATAAAATACAAGAGGAGAACACGCAAGCAATCAAATTATCACAGCCTCAAAAACAGTCAAGTGTATAATATCAACGGTTTATCAAATTCATTCACAATAAGATAATGACGAGGATGAACTGCAATGCATGTCCTATACTCTATACTTAATCATTTAGTACCATTCTACTCTGAAGTACTTGGTTTGGAGGCCTGATACTATGCCACTACAAGAGTGGACGAACAATTCATGAATGGCCAAGTCCTCATAGATCCCCTCAACTCAACCTGAGACACATATACGCGACGGTCGGGGTACTCTGTGTTGCACGGTAGCTCCCGACCTTAGGGAATAACCCACTAATCCACTTAGGAATTTCCCACTAGAGGTATCCCCAAGGTCTATCAGTCTTACCTTACAGTTCGACTGTAGCCCTCCACGATCAGGCTCATTCAGTTGTACTTCCCTGAATCACTAGGTTTGTCAAACTCTCCCTATATGATGACAAAATAGTTATAACTCCGAAATCACAACTCAATAAGTTTCAGTTTAACTTTACAACATTCATCATTATATATGTATATCAGTCAATCACAATAAAATCCAATATTTTGGTTTGCACTACTCACAATGCATCATCCAGTCTTATCAGTCATAAAATAAAAGATCAAACAGGTGGCACATTCAAGCAATATCACAATTTCATTCAAGTAGCAAGAATACTCCACTACATATCATTCACACAGTACCAATCAACATAATATTCATAAAATTAGACGGCATACAATCTGGATATAAATAAATTCACGGCAATTCTATAGGTTGCTAAATTATATTTAATCCTCACTATTACCATTCACATTTTTTAATTAATTATTATTACTCAATAAATAATAAAATAAATAAATAAGTAACTGAATAAATAAATAAATAAATAAACAAATAAGTAATTGAATAAATAAATAATAAAATATATAATGAATAAATAAATATGTAAATGAATAAATAAATAATAAAATAATAAATAAATAAATAAATAAGTAAATAAGTAAATAAATAATTAATTAATTAATTTTCTGAATAGGAAATAGTATGTTAAATTCCAATAAGTAATGTAACGACACGAATTCACTCCTCGTATTATTTATATATATATTATTTATTTTTCTAAGTTAAATGTAGTTAATATTAATGAGTTAAATCAATTACTAATACAAACACACAAGACACACCTAAGGAAATTAGAACACATATTAACACTCATATATAAAAAATAGTATTGTATCATTATACTATTTAAAATAAGGTAATGAGAAGTTGGAGTGTTACACTCCTTCCTCTTGAAGATCCATTTGCTGCCTATAATTCTGGAATTGGCAGGCCTAGGCATAAGTTTCCAAGTGTTGTTCTTCTCTAGTGAGTTCAGCTCCTCAGTCATAGCTAAAAGCCATTTGTGTTTGTCTTAACACCTAATAGCTTCATAATAGTTCCTATGATCTTCATGTATGATTTCTTCAACAACATGTAGTGCATAACTAACCATGTCTGCATAACCATATCTTTGAGGGGGGTTTTTATGTTCTTCTTTCTCTGTCCTTGATGAGGTTATAGTTATCTAATCTTGTTCTATTGGATTTTCATGGTTTGGAAACATAACATTTTCACCTGATTTGGTATCAGTTTTGTCTTGTTGAGCATACTTTTGTTCTTTCCCTTTTTTTGTAGCTTACTCCACCTCAAGATCAAACTTCTCAACTTCAAGTTGATGTCAATTTTGATTAGCAGCCTTGATTAAGGGTTTATAGAGGTCAGCCTCATGAAACTTCACATATCTGCTTATGATACATTTCCTGTTTTCAGGGCACCATATCCTATAGCCTTTTACACCACTTGGATATCCAACAAAGTACCCTTTATTGGCTCTAGGAACTAACTTCCCTTTATTTACATGATAGTATGCAGCACACCCAAATACTTTTAAGTGATTGTATCTTGCATCATGTCCTGTCCACATTTCTTGAGGGGTTTGGAGTTTAATTGATGTTGAAGGGCTCAAATTTATCAAATAGCAAGCTGCATGGAAACTTCTCCCCAAAACTGTGCAGACAAACCTGCATTTGACAAGATGCATCTCATTCTTTCAAGTAGTGTTCTATTCATCCTTTCAGCCAGTCCGTTTTGTTGAGGTGTGTGTCTTATATTCCTATGCTTGTTCACACCATGAGTTTTGCAATAAATAGTGAACTCCTCATTGCAAAATTCAAGATCATTGTTTGTCCTTAAGGTTTTAATACTTTTTGTTAGTCTTATTCTCAACCATAGACTTCCAATATTTAAATGTTTTGAATGTTTCATAGATACACACATAGATCACTGTGAACATATTCTAGAATTCCTATTGAGCAATGTTTCCATTTAGATAACTTGACTCTATGCATCTATCCATACACACAATGCTCACAAAACTCAAGATCACCAATCTTGTCACCACCTAACATGCCTTGTTTGTCTAGAACTTGCATTCCTCTTAGACTTACATGTCCCAGCCTTTTATGCCACATGCTAGTTTTGCTTGATACTTGGATTGCCACAACGACCATTCGTGTCACTGCTTGACCATTGAGAAGATATATACCATGATACCATTTTCCCTTCATGATTACCAATGATCCTTTTATAACTTTTAGAAAACCTTTTGAAGTACAAGAA
>NC_021165.2:33502589-33510112 GCF_000331145.2 Cicer arietinum
GGTTGAAATTTAAATGTTCCTATTTTAAATTTCCTGAAAAAACTTAAAGTATTTAACTCAAGAATGATCATGGTTAAGAAAATAGAAAACGAAGAACGTTCTTGGTTAGCTTAAAATCAGAAATTCAGTTTATGTTTTTAACTTAAATGATTAATCATGTTTAATAAGTAAGGAGATAAGAGAAAGAGTACCACTCACGAATGTATCTGTAAAAACAGAGGCGCACCTAAGAGGGGGAGAATTAGGTGTTTGAAAAAAAAATAAATAACACAATAATATTATCTTGGTTCCCCTTACAACCAAGGGTACATGCAGTCCTCTTGCACACCACAAGAGATTTTCTTTTCTACTATTGTTAGAATAAGTACAAGTCCCATCCTAGGACCTCTGTTACAAAATCAATCATGTTTGTTACTATTAAGGAAATTAAAATAAAAGGATTACCTATATATAAAATAAATTACTCTCAATGAACTAATAAATAAATCTATAGTTATATATAAAAATGATTACTTAGTTTGGTGTAATTTTTTTTTCCAAATATATTCTTCCGGTTGTTTATCTTTCAACAATTTTATTTATTTATTTTTTTTATAAAAAAACTTCTATTGTTTGGATCGGTAGACGACGTGATAAATGCTACTAAAAACTCACTAACATGTGAAGTTATGTCGATCGTAACAATATCAACATTTAAGACTTAAACAAAAAAAAACTACTTTAATTACTTTTGTTACCTATAATTAATTGTAAAAAATTAATGTTAACTTTTATATATATATTTGTCGTTTTTAAAAATAAATATAATCATTTTTATGAAAAGAATTTAATGATAAAAGTGTATTTAAAATATAAAGGAATAAATAATTTTTTTTTGTTATTATGCTTGATAAAAGTGCGATATTGCTCCAATGTATCTCCCGGTGCGATGGATAAATCAAAGCTACGTAGTTTTTGAATAGAAAATGCAGATGGGTTGATTATTTTTAAAGAAAATGTGTTCGTTCCAATAAAATAATGGATAAAAAGAAATTTTAGATTTAATGTAAGAAAAGAAAACCTTGAGTCTAATAAATTGATTTTGATGAGAATGTTTGGTTATTTATTTGGATTTGGTTAAGAAAGTTTAATATCACGAAGTTGTCAGAACTCAGATATCTTAAACTATCACTGACAATATGTTGCATCTCAATCGATCTTATTTTATTAAAAGGATAATTATTATTTATAGCTTAAAATCATCAAATTGTCGTAACTCAGACATCTTAAAACTAAGCTTGGCAAAATATAATATTTCAACCAACCTTTTTAGCCACATTGATTTTGAAGAACATGAATTTTTATTTTATTAAAGATGATAATGATAAACCTAAGAATGAATTTTGAATGCTTATCATTTTAATATTGATTGATGTTGCTTGTATAGTTTACATTGATTATTATTATTATTATTTTTTATTTATTTATTTTTTAATTTTAGGTTGATTTTTATTCATTTTCCTTCTAAAGTAGAACTTCAAACTCTTCTTATGTTTTTATTTTTATTTTTTATTTATAGTAACATTCATTTGTATTTATTTATTTAATTGGGATGATTTTCATTCTTGATAATTAAATTAATTTTGGGTTTCAAGTAGTCAAAACTTTGTATTTATTCATTTGAAGTAAAACGATAGAGAACTTTTTTTTTTGTTTCTTTAATATGAGTTATATAAAAACTAAAATAAATATGAATAAATTTTACAAAAATTAAACCTAAAAACAAGATAAAAAACTACAAATTCATATATTTGCAAAGATAATAATAAATATAAAAAAGACAATATTTTTTACAATAAGAAAAGTAAAATATTGTATATATGTAAAAACCAAAAATATATGTAAATCTATTTTATTTTATTTTATCTCATTCATGTTATCAATCGTGAATAATTTATGTATATGGACACAATTTATGCATAATGATACAGAAAAAGCATACCTAAGATGATGAAATAAGATTTGTAGAGTAATTCAGTAAGAGAACAACTAGCATTTGATAATCTTAATTCAAGACTCAAGCATTAAAATACCTAAGAAACTAGCAGACATCTAATCATATTTAAATTACTTTCAAACTCATCTACCTATGGTCTATAGAAAAGAACTTCATAAGAACTCCAATTTACCATTCATTCTATAACTCTTCTTTTAAAATCAAATTTTATACCTACTTAGTTACATATATGTTCTCTGTTGTAACATTAATTCATGCAAATTTCAAACATTAACATCAACAAAGTAAACAACATGCCACTATAATCAAATTGAGCAATAAATAAAAAACAGAAGTTATAGATTTCATATGTCCAAAAAAATTCAAATTTAACACATCATACCAACACATAAATTTGCAAACAGAGGAAAGCGACAACTCATTTAATAGAACCGAATTATAAATATGTAAAATTAGTCTCATATTACAAACATTATAAAGAATATTGTATTGCAAATGTGTTGCATTCAATAATGGCATAATACAATCTTTCACTTAGACATCCCTTTGCTTCCCTAAATCTCATCCATTGACTTGCAACTAATTAGAAAATATGAACGGTCAACATCATATCAAAATTGACATTTATGTGAACTTCACTAAATCAAATATAACTTCTTGATTTCAATGTAACCATTCTAGGTTTTTGACTTGAAAAGAATGAAGGGATTAGCTGAAGCTCTTCCTGGTGACTGAAAATCTTTTGTTTTGTTCACAATTGATGAATCACAAATTACGTACAACTTTTTTATCATGTAAGCTCTTGTAATCATATGTTCCACAAAACTTACTTCTAGCGCTTTTCCAGTAAATCCTTTCATTGTAACAAATTCTAACTTCTTACAAACACAACCAGGCAGTTCTCTTTTCTCCCAGAACATTAACTTAGGAAATTGTAGAGCACAATCATCAGAAGTAGCAATGAAAACTGATGTTTTCTCTACCTGAAAAATGAAATTATATTCCAAACATCATATTAATGAAAAATATGTCATTCTCTAATTGTAGTAAAAAATTAATATAGTATTAAAGATTAAAGTATAACAAGGTAAATAGTCACATACTGGTATTGTAATTTCAAGCGCATTAAGATGGAAGCACGTTGTTAGTACGTAAGAAAATACTAAAGTATCTCTAATATTATTCAAATCCAAATCAATCGACAAGGTCAATAGATCTCCAAAAATGTTGGCTGTTTTATATACCTACAATAAATCATAATAGTCTTTGACCTTGTCGATTGAGATGGAATGTGTTGAGATGTGTTTCATTAATTCTAAGTACTATCCATAACGTCGATCTTTTTGGTTGAAGACAGATATTTAATACTATTTAATTAATTTATTTTCTCAAATTATGATTAGTTTAATATGTCAATGTATGTGTTCATAGCAATTTAATTTCAAGCCTTTTATGTAATATGTTATCACATTATAGGTCTCATTATTTTAAGTTAGTGTTTCATATTTAATCAAGCAAAGGAATCGTTAAACTAAGAAATTAAAGAATAGTTTCATAGTTTAAAATAAGAAGTTTTTGATTGTAACATAGTGTATATTATTTCTAGAATGAAATATAAACAAATTGAAAAGTTGAAGTATCTTGTCTTAATTTAAAATCATATATCATTTTTATTATAATTTATTCTAGACGGAGTGAATATATTAAATATTATTTTAAAAACACAAATTTTAACTACATGAAAATAATAGAATCGAAGATAACTTACCAAAAGGTTACTGCAATTTTCAAAAACTTCACGAGTTTGTAGAATTTCTTGAGGATATGAATTGCAAGTATAAGAGAAATTCCATAGGTTCTAAGAATAAATTATAAGACCCTTTGGAGGACACCTTAGAGAATCAATCACCAAAACATGAAGCTCCTCAACATTAACATCTATCTCTTTAACATCCAACATCAAAAGCTCCAAATATTTAATATTTTTGTTTTCAATCTTGAGGCTATCAAAATCATGTGACTTAATGAGACAAAACTTCTCTAAACCAAAACAATTTTCTAAAATTCCATTGATGATATTATCCACCATAAACATTTTCTTCAACTTCAAAATTTTCAACTTTTCACAACTTTCAAATGCAGGTAAAACCGAATCTATAAGTTCATAATTAGTCAACTCAACTGAACACAAATTTGAAAATATCTTAGACTTAAATTCATCACCAATCATAGTTAAAGAGTTGCACTCCAAACTCAAACTTAACTTTTTTCTCTCCACAACAAACTCAACCAATGTTTTCAAATGTCCAAGGGAAATATTTTGATGAAGATGTTTGAAGCAACAACTAATCAAATAATCACCAATATATTGATGCAATATAGTGTTAACAATTTCACTATATTTCTTAGCATGTCCTTCAGCGGGAGTTAAATACTTCAAAAATTTATGATATGAAATTCGGTTTGTATATTTTGTTAAGGGTTTGAACATGTCAGTCCAATCAAAATCAAAGTGAAATACATTATTCCTCAAATGCATCCATCTCTTTGATTTAGATTTAAATAACATCTGAAATATTTTGGTATTTCCTTACATACTATCAAAATGCTTCCATCTTAATACTCTTGAAATTACAATACCAGTATATGACTATTTACCTTGTTGTACTTTAATATTTAATACTATATTAATTTTTTACTACACCTCAGAGAATGACATATTTTTCATTGAATATGATGTTTGGAATGTGATTTTATTTTTCAGGTAGACAAAACATCAATTTTCATCGCTACTGACAAGATGTCGCATCTCACTCGATCTTATTTTATTAAAAGGATAATTATTATTTAGAGCTTAAGATCATCAAGTTGTCCTAACTCAGACGTCTTAAAACTAAGCTTGACAAAATGTAATATTTGAACCAATCTTTTTAGCCATATTGATTTTGAAAAACATGGATTTTCATTTTATTAAAGATGATAATGATAAACCTAAGAATGAATTTCGAATGCTTATAACTTCAATAGTGGTTGATGTTGATTGTAGTTAGTCTATAATTTAATAAAAGAATAAAATGAAAATTAATATAACACAAAAGAATAAAACTGAAAGAATTAAGTTGTTGTATTTTAAATTGTTGTATTTTTCTTTTAAGTCATTTAATGCTTCATTTATCTTATTAACAAAAAAAACTAATACTAGCTTAAAAAATTGAAAACCGAAAACTCCCCCAGCCCTCCCTCTAAGGATAAATTTTTTTTCTCAATTTATAAAAAAAAAATTAATCTTTGTATCCATAGGATAGAGTTGAGTAATGAATTAGTGTTTGTTTTTGCAGAAAAATTGGATTTGTTAATCTAAGTCTTAAAAAAAGAGGATACACTTTTTAATTTCTTGTACACATGGTAAAAGTTGTAGTCATTTTAGGAATGAAAGAGGATACACTTTTTAATTGCTTGTTGGTAGAAGTTGTAACCGTTTTAGCAACAAAAAAAAAGGGGGTTAAAAAAAGGCTGGAAAGATGGGCGTGCACATAAGGAAAAATTGCAGCTATTGTAGGAAAAGAAAAAAAAAAAGCAGAGAAGGCTAAAAAGGGGTAGAAAGATGGTGTGTGCAGATATAAAGGTGAAAAACAAAAAGGTTGAAAAGATGAATGGGAGTGCTAATGCTGCCAAAAATAAATAAATAAAAAACAAGAATTAAGAGAGAAACAATACTAGAGGATATGACCAGAGGATACTACCTGAGGCAAAAATGTAACGAGAGGCATAATCAAAATTCAAGGTAGGAACAGAGGAAGAACCAAAATCAAAGGCATAAATAGAGGAAAAACTAGAACCAGAATAAAAAGAAGAACCAGATGATACCACCAAAGGCAGAAACAAATGCAAAAATGAAGGCAGAACTAAAGGATACCACTAGAGGCAGAACTAGAAGTAGAAACAAAAGCAGAACAAGAATCATAATCAAAGGCTGAAATGGAGACATAACTAGAGGATACCATCATCGGATACCACTTGAGGTTGAAACATAACCAAAACTAGAGGAAACCACCAGAGGTAGAAACATAACTAGAGGCATAAACAGAGGCAGGACTAGAGGATACCACCAGAGGTAAAAACAAAACTAGAGGCAGAACCAGAGAATACCAGTTGATGTGTAATCAAAACCAGATGTAGAAACAGAACTAGAACAAGAACCAAATGATACCACCAGAGACATAAATAGAGGCAAAACCTGAGGATACAACTAGAGGCAAAAATGGAAGTAGAACTAGAGGTAGAAACAAAACCAGAGGCATAACCAAAGGATACCACCAGAGGCAAAAATAAAACAAAAGGTAGAAACTAAGGTAGAACTAGAGGACACCACCAGAGGCAAAAACGAAACAAGAGGATACCACTAGAGGCAACACAAGAGGGAGCCTCAGAGGAAGAATCAAAATCAGAGGCAGAAACGGAACCAAAACCAAATGATACCACTAAAGGCAGAAATAGGATGTGAGGTAGAAATGGAGGAAAAATCAAAGGATACCACTAGAGACAGAAACAGGACCAGAGGCATAAATAGAGGCAAAACTAGAGGATACCACTAGAGGCTGAACCAGAACCATAACCAGAATCAGAGGCAGAAACATAAGCATAAACAAAGGCAAAACCAGAGGCAAAAATGGAACCATAGGCAAAACCAGAGAATACCACCAAAGGTATAAATAGAACCAGAGTCAGAAACAAAAGTAGAAATGGAGGATACAATTGGAAAACTCTTTCAAATTGGTTGGACTAGATTGGAGTACTACACATGTCAATTTAAACCATTTGGGTGCAAATTCAAACCACCGATATGCTAAAGATTTCATCTATCTCACGCATCTAAATTCTTTCAACCCTTACAATTCCCGAAATAATTTATGACAAGAAATAATGGATTTCAATGAATAAACCCCCATAAGGCTCATGCTGAAAATAAGTTATTGTAACAGAACTCACAAAAACGACACTAAAGAAGAAAATGATTCTGGTTTGAAGTAGCTCTGAGCTTCTTTCCATGCTTCACTGATTTGATTTGATTCGCAAGGATGAAGATGAAGATTCTCGCATGCAAGGTTGTTTGGCAGCTTTAGGAGATTTTAGTGAACTTTTAGTATTTGAAGGAATTGGTAGCGAAGGAAGAATGAAGGATTTGGAAAAGAAGGTGAATAGTAACCTATTTTGGTGTTTTTGGAATGTTTTGATAGTGTGTTACTGGAAAATGAAAGACAATGAAGGTGGAAGATACGTTAGAACATGTGAAAGAAGGAGAAAGAAGGAGAAGTAAAGGTGGAAAACTCTATATTTGCCACTTTGACTTGTTAATACTACTACTTCCCTATTCTACCATTGCTCCTAATTTAATATTACTAAAAACACATAATTAACAGTTGATAAAATCCTAGAAATTCTAATACTTAAATCTTTTAAATATTCCTAAGGTAGTGAGAAGGATGTTAGACTCTCCTCAACTTAAAAAAAAAAAGCTCTAAAAAAC
>NC_021165.2:33510311-33598688 GCF_000331145.2 Cicer arietinum
GGGGGGTTGAATCGTGTTTGATAAAGTTGATAACTTTTTGCTAATTTGATAAAGGTTGGTTGGTTTTTATGAATTTCTTAGATAAGAAGCAACCAGATTAAGAAGTAGTAAACAATGAAAGAAAAATTAACTTGACACATATATTTATCTTGGTTCACCACTTATTTGCCTAGATCTAGTCCCTTCATTCAGAATGCGTTAATCCACTAATTCAAATACCTTGAATAACAAAGCACCTGACCCTCCAAGCTAGTCTTCCCAAACAGCCTGACAACCCCAGACTTTTGAGGAACTAACCACCTTGACCCTACAAGCCAAGTCTTTCATAACAATCTGAAAACCCATGATTGAAGAAGGAACTAAATCACTATCGGGTTGGCTACAAAAGATTGGAACTTGAGTAGTTGCTTCTAACAAAGCTGATAATAATAATAACAACTCTCATACTCTCAGAAAAGAACACTAAGAAAATATTTCTAACGTGAACAAGTGTTTTTCAATTTGAACTCTAAGAAGAATTGTGAAATTTGTGCTTGAGTTACTCTTTTATGGTTTTCGATGTTTTTCTCCTTCATCCTAGAGTGTCTATTTATAGTGAAAATTTGGACTTCAGTTTAGTCCTTGTTTAATTATGAATTGTATCTTGTTCAAATGGAGTTTGTAAATTCTTCATATTGATTTTGCTCCTATTCTGCGTAGATTGAGTTTGTAAATTCTTTAGATTGATTTTGTTCCTATTTTGTGTAGATTGACTTTGTAAATTTTTCAAATAAAATCTTCTTCAAATATTCATCAAATATTGATCAAATATTCTTCAAATCTTGACCATATCATCTTTTCAACTTGGTCAAAGATTTTCTTCAATTGTAAATATAAATCAAATCTTATTTTAGTTTTTCATCAATTATAAATTTGAATCAAATCTTATTTTAGATTTTCTTCAATTATAAATTTGAATAAAATCTTATTTTAGATTTTCTTCAATTATAAAATTTAATCAAATCTTATTTTAGATTTTCTTCAATTATAAATTTGAATTAAATCTTTATTTTATATTTTTTTTTTTTAATTATAAATTTGAATCAAATCTTATTTTAGATTTTCTTCAAAAACATGAATCTTCTTTCATACTCTTTGAAGTCGAATATATTGTTTTCATAAAATACTTTTGTTAACATCAAAACTTTAAATGTAAACACAACTTGGTTCCTACAAGCTCCCCCTTTTTGATGATGACAAAACTTGTATTTTTTATAACAATTTTTCTTTATATTTCTTTGACTCCCCATAATTTAGGGCTCTCCCTAAGTCTTAGTATTATTTTCTCTCCCATTTTATTAAATATCTTTCTCCCCCTTTTGTCATCAGACAAAAAGACTTGAAAGTAAAACTTTGTCTCTTTTTTTTTTAATCTTTTTTTTTTGAATAAAATAAATATAACATAATATAAGAAAATATAATAACTAGTATAAAACTAAACTACTTTAAAGTGATCACAACATCAGTCAGGTATGAAGGTAAGGTTTAAGTTTTTCTTGATGAAGGCAGGCCTATCTTCAGGTAGTGGTTTGGTGAATATGTAAGCTCATTGGCATTCAGTCTCTACAAATTGAATATTTAGTACCCCTTTTTGAATAAAGTCCCTAATGAAGTGGTGTTTGATCTCTATGTGTTTAGCTATAGAATTTATGATAGAGTTTTTTGGTTAGACAAATGACAAAAGTATTATCGCAATAGATGGGAATGTTGGATTCTAGGATTTTTTGTCATCAAGTTTATGTTTCATCTAAAGTAGTTAAGAACTTGATGAAATGTACTCAACATCTGTTATTGGCATTGTAATGAATGTTTATCTCTTACTTGACCAAGATATTAAGTTTTCACCTAAAAAAGTGTAGTTGCCACTAGTGTTCTTTCTCTCAAGTTTATCTCCAGCAAAATCAGAATCACAATATCCACTAAGTTTGTACTTAGGAGATTTCTTTTAAAACAAGGTAAGGTTTGTAGCATCTTTTAGGTATCTAAGGTTTATCTTAACATCAGTTAAATGTGATTCCTTATGGCCAACTTGAAATCTTGCATATAGACATACACTATATATGATGTCAGGTCTAGAAGCGGTAAGGTAAAGTTGGTATCCTATCATTCCTATATTGGGTTTTTTGATAACTTTTTCGCCTGAACCATCTTTTTCAAGTGAACAAGTAGGGTGCATTGGTGTAGTCATAGGTTTGCAATCACTCATCTTAAACTTCCTAAGAAGCTTTTTTGTATATTTAGTTTGATGAATGTATATACCTGTTTGACTTTGCTAAATTTGTATCCCTAAGAAGAACTTAAGTTATCCCATCATACTCATTTGAAATTCAGGTTGCATCAATTTAGAAATTATTGATAAAGAGTGCCATTAGTAGATCCAAAAATAATGTCATCAACATAAATTTGAATAATAAGAATGTTATCTCCTATTGATTTTCTAAAAAATGTACTATTTATTTGTCCTCTTTCAAAGTTATTTTTAAGCAAGAAGTTACTAAGTCTATCATACCACACCACACCCGAGGTGTTTGTTTTAGACCATACAAAGATTTCCTAAGTTTAAAAATATGATTTGGAAATTCAGAACTTTCAAAACCTAGGGGTTGTTTAACATAGACTTCTTCACTTATATAACCATTTAGAAAAACACTTTTAACTTCCATTTGAAATAATGTAATGTTATTATTTGCAACAAAAGAAAGTAGGGTACGAATAACTTCTAACTTGGCCACTGGAGCAAATGTATCAACGTAATCAATGCCCTCTTGCAGATTGTAGCCTTGTGCGACAAGTCTTGTCTTATTTCTAACCACTTCACCTTTTTCATTTAGCTTATTTCTGAAAACCCACTTGGTTCCAATAATGTTCTTCTTCGATCTAGAAGGTTGAATTGTGTTTGATAAAGTTGATAATTTTTTGCTAATTTGATGAAGGTTGGTTATTTTTATGAATTTCTCATATAAGATTAAATCGGATTCAGAAGCAGTAAACAATGAAAGCATAATTAATTTGACACATATTTATCCTAATTTACCACTTATTTGGCTATATCAAATCCCTTCATTTAGAAGGCTTTAATCCACTAATTCAAATACCTTGAATTACAAAGCACCTGACCCTCCAAGTCAGTCTTTCCAAACATCATGACAACCCCATTCTTTTGAGGAACTAACCACCTTGACCCCAAGCCAAGTCTTCTCCTAACAACCTCACAACCCCAGATTGAAGAAGGAACTAAACCACTATCGGGTTGGATACAAAAGATTGGAACTTGAGTAGTTGCTTCTAACAAAGCTGATAATAATAATAACTCTCAAACTTTAAGAAAAGAACACTCATAAAATATTTGTAACTTGAACAAGTATTTCTCTATTTGTACTCTCAAAAGAATTAAGAACTTTGAGCTTGAGTTACTCTTTTATGCTTTAAGATGCTTTTCTCCTTCAGCCTTGAGTGTAAATTTATAGTGAAAATTTGGGCTTCAATTTAGTCCTTGTTTAATTATGAATTGTATCTTGTTCAAATTGAGTTTGTAAATTCTTCAGATTGATTCTCTTCCTATTTTGTGTAGATTGAGTTTGTAAATTCTTCAGATTGATTATGTTTCTATTTTGTGTAGATTGACTTTGTAAATTCTTCAAATAAAATCTTTTTCAAGTATTTATCAAATGTTGATCAAATATTCTTTAAATTTTGACCATATATTTTTTTTTCAACTTGGTCAATCATTTCCTTCAATTATAAATATGAATCAAATCTTATTTTAGATTTTCACCAATTTAAATTTGAATCAAATTTTATTTTAGATTTTATTCAATTATAAATTTGAATCAAATCTTATTTTAGATTTTCTTCAAAAATATGAATTTTATTTCATACTATTTGAAGTCAAATATATTGTTTTCATAAAATACTTTTGGTAACATTAAAACTTTAAATGTAAAACCAACTTGGTTCCAACAATGGAGACCAGACAAGGATGGTGGAACTGCTAATTTGTAGGCAGAGGGACCTATCCTTTGCATAATTTGAAAGGGCCCAATAAAACATGGCCCAAGTTTCTTAACCTTCAACACTCTTCCAATTCTAACAATAAGGATAACCCTTAAAAATACATTATCACCTTTCTCAAACTCCAAGGGTTTTCTTGTCTGGTCAACTTGTCCTTAATGATCTTAATTTTATCAGTGGTTTCTTGGATAACCTCAGGCCCTAAAATCCCTTTGTCTCATATCTCTGCCCAACATAACCTCATGCAAACTTCACCAGAGGCAAGTGTGTATCCCAACCCCGACACACTTCTAAAAAACAAGCCATTAACATATCCTCCATAGTATGAATGGTCATCTCCGTTTGACTATCAATCTAGAGGTGATAGGAAGTACTAAGGTGTAACCTAGTTCCCAGAGACTTATTAAATGCTTTCCAAAATATGGAGGTAAATTTGGGGGAGTGGTTAGATTATTTTTAGTGTCTGAAAATTCTTTTCACACTCATGATCGCATACAAAATGAGGCTCTTTTCTGGTTAATCTTGTCAGAGGCAAGGATATTTGGGAAAATTTTCTAATGAATCTTCTGTAGTACCCTGCCAATCCTAAGAAACTCATAACTTTAACTCTAATACTACTTCTACTTTAGAGGAATCCACTGCCACTCCTTCCTTGGTTATCACATGGCCCAAAAATTTCACTTATGACATCCATAATTTACATTTGATAGATTTGGCATATAATTTGCTATCTATAAGTATTTGTAACACTATCTAGAGATGCTCTACATGTTCCTCAAGTGTTTTTGAGTATATTAAAATGTCATCTATGAATACCACTACAAATCTATCAAGGTAGAGTATAAACATAATATTCATGTAATCCATGAATACAACTTCGACACAGGTCACCCCAAAAGGCATAACTAAGAATTCATAACGTCCATACTTAGTCCTAAAGGCTATTTTAGGGATATCATCTGACTTTATTCCGATTTGATGATATTCTAATCTCAAATTAATTTTGGAAAACAGAGTAGCTCCTCCTAATTGATCTAAAAGGTCATTTATCTTCGACAAAAGATATTTATTATACGTATGAATATCGACTTTATGCTAAAATTTGAAGTTGATTTTGATGATGTGGTTTAATTAATTGATAATTAAGACTTTGTTTGAAAAGTTTGTGACTATATGATTTAAATGGTTTAAAACTTGTTTGAGTAAAATATCTTAAGATTAAAATTACTCATCACAATTGTGAAAGTTTCATTAATTGAACCGTCACACTCCAAACTCAAAGCAAGCTTTCAAATCTCCAAAGAAAACAGTGAAGAAATTTTTTAAGCAACAACTAGTCAAATCATCACCAAAATGTTGATGCAATATAATGTTTATAATTTCACCATATTTCATAGCATGTTGTTCGGTGGCAATTATGGATTTAAAAAAAAAAAATCATTATAGGTATATTGCTTATTAAATTTTGTTATAGATTTTCATCATGTGTCCAATCAAAATCAAGGTGAAATACATTCTTCCACAAACGTATCTATCTCTTTGAAATAAAAATTCGGGTATTTTTTCATATAAAAATATATAAAAGACAAACCTTAACAATCTTCGTCTTATGAAACACCCATTTTCAATAATCAACACTTCATCATCAAAACCTAAAAATCCCTATAATGAAAATTCAAATATCTTCAAATGAAAACTCATAAAAATCTGAAAATTTCTATCAATATTTGAGTTATATGGAAGGCCCATTCAGATCCTGGAAGTTTTTATCTATGGTATATCTACTCTATGATTTTTCAGTTTTAATCATAATAATTAATATTAAAAACTAAATTGTTTAAGTGAAATAGGTAGAAAACATTCAGCACATGGGCTCAACTCAATGAATAATGTAGAAACCATAGTTATGTGGTACAAGTTAGGGTATACGGTACTCAATGATCAAAATATTGGGTATGTGGAGTATATATTGGCGCCTTTTAGGTAGAGGATTTTCAAAGATGGTTCTTTTTAGGTTTTGATGTCCTCTTGAGTTTGACCAAATGCTGAGTTATTAAACCCATTTATAATTCCAATTTCTCTTAGTTGGAAGGATCATAAGATGATCTTCCAAGAGAGTTTTAGTTTTTTGCATATCAAACTTTCTTGAGCATAGTCTTATTTCAATCATTATACTTATGCTTGCTTCTTCTTATATTATGGTTATCAAATAAATAATTATATTTGATCTATCCATTTAAAGCAAGATGGTTTAAACATTCATGCTTAAATGTATCCTCGAACCTTTGCTCTAATGATGGTCTTCTACATTTTGCCATTCAACTTTCTGAATTTGTGCTGTTGGGAGAGAGGTTTCACTATTGACCATTTCTTTTAAAGGGTTACTTGTACATTTGAACATACATCATAGATCATTGAAGTTTTTGGAATACTTCTCCCTAATTGGTTTGTTTCATTGTTGAAATGCATTATAATGTTTCCATTAATTTGCATTAAGAATTCAGCTGCATCAACTAAAACTTCTCTCTATATGAATCAACATCAATTAAGTTTCGGTATCAACATTTTGACTATTCTCGTTGATTAACTCATTGTGCGCTATAGAAGCTTAAGAGTTTTGTCAAGTTTTTCATTGAAGAGTTTCACAAGTCACAACCAGACACATTAAGTACGAATTATCAAAAGCCCCAGAGGCAGAACATAATGTAGAGCAGGAGCGAAGTCTTTGATTTCCTTTGTCTTGTTTGTTCACCAGAAGATATAGCTATCAAAAGCAAAGACTTATATTCCTTTTTGCTTCTAACACTTTGACTCGGAATGAAGCTCTCATATTGCTATACTTCTTATTGCTATATTATGACTTGCTCTATTAGTAAACATAATTACACGTTTATTAGGTGATAATATCCTTTGTTTTAGAAATACCTAGATTATTATCTCTAACTTACTCAAAATTTATGTTACCTTAAAATAGATAGTCATTAATACAAATCTTTGTCTTCTAACTAAATCTCCACACTTAGAAAATATAGTTAAGAGATAATTGTTCTTTATTTATTTATTTATTTATTTATTTATTTTTGTTATCATAAAAAAATATCAATTGGAAGATTGCAACTAAAACCACTTTTGTACTATCAGGAAGTACGCTATTCTGATTCGTGGTACAATTTAATATACAAATCGATACGTTATAACTAAAAAAAATTAATTTAATTAACAAAACTAACACAATAAATGATGAAAATAAATTATTATTATTATTATTATTATTATTATTATTATTATTATTATTATTATTATTATTAGTATTATTATTATTATTATTATTATAATTTGGTGGTATTTAAAGGTATGTACATTTAGTATATTTTAGTTATTATTATTATTATTATTATTATTATTATTATTATTATTATTATTATTATTATTATTATTATTATAATTTGGTGGTATTTAAAGGTATGTACATTTAGTATATTTTAGTTATTATTATTATTATTATTATTATTATTATTATTATTATTATTATTATTATTATTCTTATTCTTAATATTATTCTGGTTATTATTATTATTATTAATGTTATTATTATTATTGTTATTATTCTTATTGTTATTTTTATTATTATTATTATTATCCTTATTGTTGTTGTTATTATTATTATTATTAATGTTATTATTATTATTGTTATTATTCTTATTGTTATTTTTATTATTATTATTATTATCCTTATTGTTGTTGTTATTATTATTATTATTAATGTTATTATTATTATTGTTATTATTCTTATTGTTATTTTTATTATTATTATTATTATCCTTATTGTTGTTGTTATTATTATTATTATTAATGTTATTATTATTATTGTTATTATTCTTATTGTTATTTTTATTATTATTATTATTATCCTTATTGTTGTTGTTATTATTATTATTATTAATGTTATTATTATTATTGTTATTATTCTTATTGTTATTTTTATTATTATTATTATTATCCTTATTGTTGTTGTTATTATTATTATTATTAATGTTATTATTATTATTGTTATTATTCTTATTGTTATTTTTATTATTATTATTATTATCCTTATTGTTGTTGTTATTATTATTATTATTAATGTTATTATTATTATTGTTATTATTCTTATTGTTATTTTTATTATTATTATTATTATCCTTATTGTTGTTGTTATTATTATTATTATTAATGTTATTATTATTATTGTTATTATTCTTATTGTTATTTTTATTATTATTATTATTATCCTTATTGTTGTTGTTATTATTATTATTATTATTTTCTTAATATTATTCTTGTTATTATTATTATTATTATGATTATTATTTTTGTTCTTATTCTTATTATTTTTGTTGTTGTTGTTTATGGGTCGTAATTTTCAGTTGTTTTGGGATTTAATCAATACTTTCATATTTTTATGGGTTTTAATTTTGGATTTTTAGGTCGACGATGAATGTGTTGATTATTGAAAGTAGGATGGGTATTGAATATTTTATTTTTGGGTTGAGGGTGAAAAGTGTAATGGTACAAAACTAAAAGATCGAACTAAAAGAATTTGTGAATCAAATGCACGAAAAACTCAATGTGAAAGCTTGGGAAAACGAACCCGATATCAAGGTTCAATCTAGTAAAGCCGTCATGAGATGATTTTGGTTTTCAACGATCAATGTCACCCCTTGTAGGACACTAATACGAAAATAAGGAATCTAGAAACTCCAACTGTTGTCTGATTCAACGAATTGTGGATCACTGTTAAATTAGATAGCCTGTCATCGCTTAGCTTTAGGTAAAGTTGCATCTTAGGTAACTGCAACTCCACAATGACCTCAACGATCATCTCAACAATAATAGCAACTAACTACAACATATATGAGTCTAGCGACTCTATAAATAGGGGGTGCACCCCCATACGTCACACATTTTTACTCATTATTTACTATACTCAGCTATCTGCTTGCACCATACCTTAATTTGGTATCAAAGTGTCTTTGCAAGTACAAATTAGAGTATAACCGCATCTAGTCTAGAACTCAAATCTAGTCCAAACTTACAATACCACCACCACCACCAATGATCATCCTCATAAGTTCATAAAAGAACATTGGTGGCCACCGTGCGACATCTGTAAAACTTTTTAGGCCTAAAAACTTCCCACAACACGACGATCACCAAAATAGAGCTTAACTAGAACCATCTGAAGAAGAGTCAAGTCAACAAAATGGAGGATGAAACGCCAACAATGGTGGCCCCAAACGTCCAACGCCTCCACTACAAAGACAACCCAATGAAATCAAAATCTCTCCTAAAAAACAAACTTTGTCTCCTTAATGAAGCGGTACAAAGGGACCCAAATGTCATGACCCTTCATTGCAAGTCTCTTAGTTATGTTATGGTTCGATTCAATAAAGAAACCTTACAAATTAAGAATTTGAACCATGCCATAGCTGTACATGCATTAGCAGAGACCAAGTCATTTCTTTGATTCATTGGCCAATATACACTCTAAAACGGCTGGCGAATTCAAAATAGGGAAAACATGTACGTAGCACTAGAAGAAGTGGTTGTAGCCAAAAGAGCAACATACAAAAGTTGACACTAGTAGGCTACCTACAAAAATATGTAGATAGGAAAGACAGTCATGAAGATACAATAAAACCCATGTCGTGCATAAGGAGTTCAAGGTCCCCAAATCCTCATCGAAGATTCAGAAGCCTTGACCAAGATAGATCAACTTTATATCAAGAGGATTCATAGGAAACAGAACCACAAGTGGTTCATGAAAAAGATACCTCAGAGCTTCCAAGTTGTCAGTGCCTTAAATCATATCGAAAACGTGTTACCAACGATCACATTCTAAGGAACAACATGCACCTATTTGCATGGAGCCCCGCCAACATGCAGGCATTGATCCAAAGTTGGTCTCCCACTGCCTAGTTATCAACCACATTGTCAAGCCAGTTATGCAGAAACAAAGAAAGCTTGCAAGGGAAAAGCTACTGTTTAGGAGGAAACACTAAAGCTAGCAATAGTTGGCTTCATCAAAGAAATTACATACATGGCATGGGTTGCGAACATCGTAATGGTAAAGAAAAGAAACGATAAATGATGGATGTGCAAGGATTACATTGACCGACAAATATTGGTGGACAAGACACTAAGATATAAAATCCTGAGTTTTCTAGATTCGTACTCCAAGTGTAATCAAATCATAATTAATCCCGCAGATGCACCAAAGACAGCAGCTTTCATGACGGACGGTCTGAACTTCTATTACAAAGTCATGCATTTTTCAATAAAGAACATAGAAGCTAAACGTCAAAGGCTAATGGATAAATTCTTCTCCAAACAAGTAGGTTTCAACATTGAAATCTACATGACCGATATGGTTATCAAAACCCAAGATGAAGAATCACACTCCAGACCTCAAGATAATATTTAACTAAATACGGAGGTACAACATGAAGCTAAACCCAGAAAAATGCACTTTTGGAGTACAAGGAGAGAAGTTCCTAGGGTTCATGATTACACACATAGGCATAGAAATAAACTCTAACAAATATAAGGAAATTCCTGAAATGCGAAGTTTGATGTCCATAAAGGTACTGCATAGGCTAGTAGGATGGATCACATCTTTATCAAGGTTCATGTCTAAATCAGTAAACAAATCACCGACATTCCTTCTTGGTCCTCAAGCAACAAGAACGTTTCCAATGGACATAGCAGCGCAAGAAATATTCAAGGAATTTAAAAAGTTCTTATCTTCATAGCAGTCTTGACCAGGACAACACCTTATGCAGAGTTAACTCTATATTTGCATCCACGGAGGAAGCTATTAACTCAATGTTAGTTGAATAAATGGGAGGTAATCACCATCCAGTATGCTTCGTTGTTGAAACTAAGTTGATTTTATACTTATAGTTTTGATGATAACAAAAGTATATTATGAGAACAATATATTTGACTTCAAAGAGTATGAAAAAAGATTTGAAGAAGATTTGGTCAATATTTATCTACTACAAAATATGAACATAATCAATCTGAAGAATTTTCAAGTGCAATCTGAACAAAATACGAACAAAATCAATCTAAAGAATTTAAAATCTCACTCTAAACGAAATTGAAACATAATCACTATGAAGAATTTACAAACCCAATCTAAAAAAATACAATTCAAAATTAAACAAGGACTAAATTGAAGCCCAACTTTTAACTATAAATAGATACTCAATACTGAAAAAGAAAATCATGGAAAAATACAAAAGAGTAGTCTTAGAGTTCAAATAGAGAAACACTTGTTTGAATGAGAAATATTCTATACGTGTTTTTTTTTTCTTAGAGTGTGAGAGTTATTATTATCAGCTTTGTTAGAAGCAAACACTTAAAGTTCCAATCTTTTGTATCCAACCCAATTGTGGTTTAGTTCCTTTTTCAATCTGGGGTTGTCAGGTTGTTTCTATAAGACTTGGTTTGTAGGGTCAATGTGGTTAGTTCCTCAAAAGTTTGAGGTTGACAGGCTGTTTGGGAAGACTGACTTGGAGGGTCTGGTGTTTTGTAATTCAAGGTATTTGAATTAGTGGATTAAAGTCTTCTGAATGAAGGGACTGGATGTAGCCAAGTTAGTGGTGAACCAGGATAAATCTATGTGTCAAATTATTTATGATTTGATTGCTTGATGCCTTTTAATCTGATTGCTTCTACTCCAAGTAAGTCACCAAAACCGAACTAGTTTTTTATTTATTTATAAATTATCAAAAAGTTATCAACTTTGGCAAACACAATTCAACCCCTCTTCTCGTGTTTGCACCTTCAATTGACATTAGAGCTTGGTCTCAAGGCTGAATACTTTATAGTGTTTGAGAAAAGATCCAAGGGTGAAGAAGCTGTTGGAGGACACATCAATATACCACCTCTATTTGATGGAGAACATTATAAGTACAAGAAAGACAGGTTAAGAAGTTTCTATATTTCACAAAAAGGTCAGATCATTGGTCAAGATACAGTTGGTAATGGTATTTCCCATTCTATTAAAGATGTCTTGTTTGTTAAATGTCTTAAGCATAATTTACTAAGTATTAGTCAGTTAAGTGATAATAATTAAAAAATATGCAAGACAATTAGTCAGAAAGATGGATTTGTACTCTTTACAGGTCAGAGGCAAAAAAGCATTTATAAGATAGATTTGTTTAGTTAAAAGAAACAAGAGGTTAAGTGTCTTATGTCACTAAATGAAGAGAAACTAACTTGGCACAAAAAATTAGGTCATGCAAACCTTAGATTAATTTCAAAATTGAATAAACTTTAACTAGTCAAAGGTCTACCTAAACTTAGTTACAAAACTGAAATTATGTGTGAAGCTTGTCAAAAAGGAAAACAAACAAAGAACTCATTTACTCCTAAGAACTCAATGTCTACCTTAAATCCCATTGAGCTCTTACATATAGATCTTTTTGGGCCAGTGAAAACAACCTCTCTAAGTGGAAATAAATATGGTTTTGTTATAGTAGATGATCACACTAGGTGGACATGGGTAAAATTCTTAAGAAATAAGGATGAATCCCACAAAGTGTATATCACATTCTACAAACAAATAATGAATGAAAAAGGTCTTAAGATTGTAACAATTAGAAGTGATCATCGAAGAGAACTTGAAAACAAGTTCTTCGAAAGTTTTTGTGATGAGAATGGAATCTCTCACAACTTTTCCTCTCCTAGAACACCCAAACAAAATGGAGTTGTAGAAAGAAACAATAAATCACTCCAAGAAATGGCCACAACCATGATAACTGATATGAATGTTGCAAAACAGTTTTGGGCTGAAGCAATTAATATTGCATGTTATATTCAAAATAGAGCTTTAATTAGATCTATATTGAATAAAACACCATATGAATTGTGGAAAGGTAAAACGCCTAACATCTCTTATTTTGAACAATTTGGTTGTACTTGTTATATTTTGAACACTAATGATAACCTTGATAAATTTGATTCTAGATCTCAAAAATGTACCTTCCTTGGATACTCAAAAAGATCTCAGGCTTATAGAGTGTTTAATAGGGAAACTCATATTGTAGAATAATCCATGCATGTTAAATTTGATGACAAACAACTTGACCTTGAAAAGTCAGAGCAAGATGATGATAGTGCAGGATTATCGGAACTAGATGAAGCAGATGTAGACAAATCAGAAGAACTTGAAAAATCATAGGCTACAAGCAAATTAGAAGAATATGATAAATCTTCAAAGGATGATCTTCAAAGGTGAATTAGGTGTATATAATTTTTTTGGTTTTTGGAGACTTGTGGACTGTTTTTTGTTTAGGATTGATGTAAGTAAAAATGTAAATGGTAGAAAAATAAAGAACACAATAGTTTATCCTCGTCCCCCTTATAACCAAGGGTACATCCAGTCCTTTTGCACACCACAAGAGATTTTCCACTATTGTGAGAATAAGTACAAGTCCCACCCTAGGACATCTGTTACAAACTCCTAACAATCACCCTAAGATAGCACACCACTATCTTAGTTTACAACACTTGAAGAAGGAACGCTACTTTCCTCAATTTACACAATAACTTGAATGGTTTACAATAATAACTTTGACTGAGATCAAGAGTGTATAACAATTTAGTATAATGATAATAGTCTAATACAATTTCAAGTACAATAGAAAACGTTTCTCAATGATATGACAATGTAAAATATGTACTTGAAATATGAAAGTGAGACTTTGAATAAATCAAAACATTTCAAAAAGTCTATTCAAAGTTGTTCTAAGATTGATGTTAAGATATTGAAAAAGAGTAATTCGTTAAGTCTGAAGCTATGAAGTATTTATACTCCTTAGTGGCAATCGTTCCTAAAGGTTTGATGAACAAATGCAATGGTCCAGGTTGAATCTGAACTGAAAAATTGCATTGTTTCACAATTGTATTCTGCTACAGCAGGAGTGTAGTCGAATACAAGAATGTGTATTCGAATACAGATGAGTGAATTTTGCCACTAACTTGGTTTTGTATCCGACTACACCATATTGTAGTCGAATACAAATGTGCGGTTTTAGCAACTGACTTAGCACTTGTATTCGAATACACTATCTCATATTCGAATACATTGTCTCGTAGTTGAATACGAAAGTCCAGTTTTAGCTACTGACTTAGCACTCATATTCGAATACACTGTCTCGTAGTTGAATACATATATTCAGTTTTAGCTATTGACTTGAGTCTGGATTCGGCTACAACATGTTGTATTCGAATACAACATTGCTTTTTGTCAAAAAATTTATTTTCAAACATTGTTCATGTATTTTGACACTTTGAAAATTCTTTTGATGCATATGCTAAAATGAAAGGTTCTTTTGATGCATATGCTAATTTAAGAATATTAGATTGCATCATGTACCTTTACATTATAAAACTTCTAGCATATTTGACCATAGTTGACTTTGATTGTTTGACTTCTTTTTGAGCTTGCAACTTGATAACTTTCCTTGGTCTATGTATTCATAAAAAACATAAGTATTTTACATTCTCCCCCTTTTTGATATTGACAAAACCTTGTTGTTATTAAAAATTCAAAGTGTTTGATTGTTTTAATTTTTCTTCCCCGTAATACATGCTTACTCCCCCTTTGAACTTGAGTTCATACCATCATGTTTTAAATATTTTGAAGACCTACAAAAGTTTTTACCAACAACAACATACCAATTTTCTCCCCCTTTTGACATGATAAAAAAAAAATAACAAACAAAATACCAAGCATATATAGGGAATCAAAACATCACATAATTGAAATGGAACCATGTTCAAATATTACATCACAATGTAAAATCGTAGTCATAGAGGTACAACTAAAACAACATAAAACATTTTAACGACAAACAAACTACAACAATTACAATTTCAATATCGAACTACATATCATCATCTGGTGGGAGGTGAAAAGTAAATGGGTTGTATTAGAGACGTGTATTCGACTACGCAAGGGTTGTATTCGAATACTGGATACATGTATTCAAATTCATACAATGTGTATTCGGCTACAATATCAAAATTTTTGTTTTAAACCAAATTTTCACTAAAAAGACAACATGTAGAGCACATATTCATATTTAGAAAAACACATAAACATCAAAGAATCAATTGTATCAACATATCAAAAAAAGATTTTAGATTTTGAAGAGAAATGACTTACAAAGTATCAATATCTTGTATTAGTACCTTTTTTGACCCACACATAATGCCCATTTGGAACACCAAATTTCTTAAAATGACAAGCATTAGGTGTGTGGCCATTTTGACCACAATAAAAGCATGTAGGAGTAGATTTACTTGTATATGTATGTATATGAGATTTCTTTTGAATAAAATTCTTCTTATAATAATGATGATCTTTTTGCATAATTATAACTTTTTCTTTGTTGGAATTGTCACTTGCCTTAACAAAGATAGTTTTATTTATACTTGGTTTATCAATTTTCTCTTTAAGAGATGAAATCTGTTTCTTTTCAGTTGACATTATTTTGACTAGATTTTTACATTCCAAAGTAACTATTTAATTTTATTTTGAGCATCATTATACTCAATTAGTAATTCACTATTAGTATCATTATTATAAGAAGAGTCTTTGTTACTAACTTCTTCTTCTTCGTCGGATTGGCGTATGCTATCAATGTAAAATTTGTACATTCGTCGTTTTCCGACTCCAAAGATGAACTGACTTCATTGTCCTCCCATGCTATATAGGCCCTTTTGGATTCTTTCTTCTTATGAGCACTTTTCTTAATAGTTTGGCACTCTATTTTTATGTGTCCTTTCTTGCCACACTCAAAATAAGTGAAGTTTTGATTCGAAGTGGAGACATCCTTCACCCTAAAAGTTTTTCTTTTCTTTCCAAATTTATAAGTTTTTTCATTTTGAAGGAGCTTACCAAATCCCTTTACAAGGGAGGTGATGTTCTCATCTTCATCTAAATTCTCATCATCGATTTTCTATTTTGACTCCACTTTTAAGGCAATGATGCTCTTTGGCTTCTTTTCTTGATTTTCATTATGTTCTAGCCTTTCAAGTTCAATTTCATGTTCTTGAAGTTTTCTGAAAATTGCAGAAAGAGACATCTTTGATAAGCTTTTCTATTTAGAAATTGTCGTTACTTTGGGTTGCCAATCCCTTGTTAATGATCTTAGATTTTTAAGGTTCAATTCATCATTAGTGATGATTTTTCCAAGCGTCGTCAAGTGGTTGATCAGATGAGAAATCTTTTCTGCAAGTCAAGAATAGATTGTTTGGGATTCATTCGAAATAGTTCATATTATTGAGATAATATATTGAGTTTAGAACGTTTTACCTCAATAGTTCCTTCATGAGTTACTTCAAGAGTATCCCAAATTTCTTTGGCAGTTTTGCAATGAGACACACGAAAGAATTCATCAATTCCAAGTGTTGATTATAACATGTTTTTGGCCTTCGTATCAAACAACACTTTCCTCTTGTCATCATCTGTCCATGAGGCTTTAATCTTTGTTTCTTCTTTATTGTCGATGACTGTTTTTGGAACATAGGGACCATTTTCTACTGTATCCCAAATATCATCTCCTTGTGCCTCAAGATATGCCCACATGCGTATCTTCCAAAAGTCATAGTGTTCTCCAACGAAGCAAGGTGGTTTATTGCTACTACCACCATCTCTAAAAACTTGTTGTGCGGAAGCCATGAATAAGGATCGAAGAGCAAATTACCGGAACCTGCTCTGATTCCCAATTGCAAAGGGGGGTGGGTGAATTAGGTGTATATAATATTTCTGGTTTTTACATACTTAGTGATTATTTTTCTGTTTAGGATTGATGTATGTAAAAATGCAAATGGCAGAAAAACAAAGAACACAACAATTTATCTTGGTTCCCCTTATAACCAATGGTACATTCAGTTCTCTTGCACACCACAAGAGATTTTTCATTATTGTTAGAATAAGTACAAGTCCAATCCTAAGACCTCTATTATAAATTCCTAACAATCACCCTAAGATAGCACACCGCTATCTTAGTTTACAACACTTCACAAAGGAACACTACTTTCCTCAATAATGACTTTTACTGAGATCAAAAGTGTATAACAATTGAGTACAAAGATAATTGTCTAATATAATTTCAAGTACAATAGAGAACATTTCTCAATGATATGAAAATGTAAAATATGTACTTGAAATATGAAATTGAGACTTTGAATAAATCAAAACATTTCAGAAAGTTTGCTCAAAGTTGTTCTATGATTGATGTTAAGATATTGAAAAAGAGTAATTCGTTAAGTCTGAAGCTATGAAGTATTTATACTCCTTAGACATCACTTCAGATCAGTGGCAATCGCTCCTAGAGGTTTGATGAACATATGCAATGATCCAGGTTGAATCTGAACTAAAAAATTGCATTGTTTCGCAGTGGTATTCATCTACAACAAGAGTGTAGTCGAATACACCTCTTGGTAACGTTTAGTTTTATTTGAATTTTGAAGCTTGTATTCGAATACACATTCTTGTATTCGAATACAGATGAGTGAATTTTTCCTCTGACTTGGTTTTGTATTCGGCTACACCATGTTGTAGTCGAATACAAATGTGCAGTTTTAGCTACTGACTTAGCACTCGTAGTCGAATACATTATAACGTATTCGAATACATTGTTTTATAGTCGAATACAAAAGTCCAGCTTTAGCTACTGACTTAACACTCGTATTCGAATACATTGTCTCGTAGTCGAATATATATATTCAATTTTAGCTACTGACTTGAGTCTGTATTCGACTAGAACATGTTGTATTCGAATACAAAATTGATTTTTGTCAAAAAAATTATTTTAAAACATTGTTTATGCATATTGACACTTCGAAAATTATTTTGATGCATATGCTAAAATGAAAGGTTCTCATGTGTATTTGAAATATAAGAATATTAGATTGCATCATGTACCTTTACATTATAAAACTTATAGCATATTTGACCATAGTTGACTTTGATTGTTTGACTTCTTTTTTAACTTGCAATTTGATCACTTTCCTTTGTCTGCCTTCATAAAGAAAACATAAGTATTTTACAGACCATATCATCACTAAAAGATACCAATTTTTTTGGCTTACTCTCATCAATTGAGCCTACCTCTATTGATGAAGCATTGGTAGATGATGGACGGATTCTTGCAATGCAAGAAAAGTTAAATGAATTTAAGAGGAGTGATATTTGGGATCTAGTGTTGAGACAAACTCCATATTTAAAGTTTTGATGAAAATAAACAAAGGTTAATTAAGAAAGTTAATTATGATTCTAAAATGTTATGTTAATTTAACTTGTGCTTTTGAGTGAATTTAATTAAGAACAAAATCAAGCAAAAGCAGAGAAGACAACAACAAGAACATTAAAATAGAGAACGATCTCCAGTTTCAAAAATATTCATCACATCATATTGACCAATCTTTTCCTACCTCGTTAACAAAGAGTCTGCCTTGGAAATTTATTCAAATAGAATCAGCACATGGCAAGGAACAAGTAGGATTCATCCCATATCAAAAAGGTTATCTGATCACTAAAATAAAATGACTCAAAAACAGTCAAAAATAAGAACAGTTTGTAACTCTAAAATCAAACTGTCAAGAAAGTTTGATCAACCTTGATATATGATAAGACATTGCAAAGGACATCCAGAATGATCAAAACAGGAACTCTAGATTGATCATCAAAACTCCAAAAAGATCAAATTGACAGATCCAGATTGATAATCAATCTCCGTTTTCTGCATAACTCCAGCAGATGTTTGTTCTCTTCTGCAATGACTTATAATTCTTCTCCAAACTCGATTGGCTACATTCAAGACTCAAGATCGAAACTGTACCATTCAAGATCAAGGGAGAAACTTCAAAGGCTTTTTAACTAGAAGACAAAACTAATTTAAAGCTATAACAGAAAAGTCAAAAGCAGTTTTAAAGCAATGGCTGGATTATTTTTATTCTGAAATATTGGTTTCAGTCAAAAATACAGAGCACTACCAACAGATCTTTTTGACCCTCATTAAGTGCTTCTAAAGCCTATAAATAGAAGGCCAATATCCAGGAGCAACAAAAGAATTTCAAGTGTTGTAAAATCACACAAATCATTCACATACACATACTTGAAGTTCTGAAATTTCGCAAAAAAGAAGCAGATTTAAAGTCTCATATTAGATTGCGCAATTATCAGTGAATCCTTTGTAAAAGAATCAATCCTCAAACAAGAGTTGAGAAATTCATATTCTGTCAAAAACAATTTTATTGTAAAAACTCAAACTATAAAAGTTTCTTTATAGTTTGTTTAGATTGTATTGAATCTTATCAAAGTTAGATAGGTGTTGTTGTTGCTTTCTGGGTAGAAAGTAATAGATATTGAAACAGATCAAGGTTGATCTAGACTAGGTTCTGTAAGATCAAGAAGGTTCTTTGTTTTTTAAACACTTAGTGGAAAATCTCATAGTGTGAGGACTGGACGTAACCCAAGTTGGGTGAACCAGGATATTTCATTGTGTGGTATCTCTTCCCTTATCTATTTACTTTCAGTTTGATTGATTATCAAGTTAAATACATAAACTGAATTACTGATTTTAACTAACCAAGAACGTTCTCCGTTTTCTGGTTAAAACCAAGAACGTTCTTCTTTTTCTGTTTTCACAACCAAGATCAATCTTGAGTTATTTTCTTAAGTTTTTAACAGGAATTTTTAAAAGGCGTATTTACAATTCAAATCCCCCTTCCTTGTAAATCGACATTGTTACTTCATCTAGTACCTAGACCAAAGAAGAACATTATTGGAACCAAGTGGGTTTTCAGAAATATGCTAAATGAAAAAGATGAAGTAGTCAAAAATAAGGCAAGACTTGTCGCACAAGGATATAGTCAACAAGAGAGCATTAATTACATTGAAACATTTGGTCCAATAGCTAGGTTAGAAGCTATTCGTATCCTACTTTCTTTTGTTGCAAATAATAACATTATATTATTTCAAATGGATGTTAAAAGTGATTTTCTAAATGATTATTTAAGTGAAGAAGTCTATGTTAAACAATCCCTAGGTTATGAAAGTTCTGAATTTCCAAAATAAGAACATAATCAATATGAAGAATTTCCAATTTCAATCTAAACAAAATAGGAACATAATCAATATGAAGAATTTACAAAACCAATCTGAACAAAATACAATTTAGAATTAAACAATGACTAAATTGAAGCCCAAATTTTAACTATAGATAGATACTCAAGGCTGAAGAAGAAAATCATTGAAAAGTAGAAAATATTCGAATAAGAAATATTCTTCAAGTGTTTTTTTCTTATAGTGTGAGAGTTATTATTATTATGAGCTTTGTTACAAGTAAACACTTAAAGTTCAAATCTTTTTTATCCAACCTGATAGTGGTTTAGTTCTTTCTTCAATCTAGGGTTGTTAGGTTGTTAGGAGAAGACTTGACTTGTAGGGTCAATGTGGTTAGTTCGTCAAAAGTCTAGGGTTGTCAGGTTGTTTGGGAAGACGGGTTTGGAAGGTCAGATGTTTTGTAATTCAAGGTATTTGAATTAGTAGATTAAAACATTCTGAATGAGGGGACTGAATGTAGCCAAGTTAATGGTGAACCAGGATAAAATCTATGTGTCAAATTATTTATGTTTTAATTGCTTGCTACATTTGAATTCAATTGCATCTACTCCAAGTAAGTCACCAAAACTAAACGAATTTTTTATTTATTTATAAATTATCAAAAAGTTATCAACTTTGACAAACACAATTCAACTCCCCTTTCGTAAGCAAAGTACTACAAAGTGTACAAGTATGATACTTAAAACTAGATAAACTGGTATATGCTTTAGTTATGTTGGCTCGAAGGTTACTACACTACTTTCAATCAAACCCGATCATGGTAAAAATTAATTTACCCAGTAAGAAAGTTCTACATAAGCTTGAGTAACCAAGAAGAATGGTGACATGGTCGATTGAGTTTTCCGAATTCTAGATTAGCTTCTGCACTAAAGAAGCAACAAAATCTCAAATCTTAGTAGACTACATAGCGGAGATTACTTACCTACCGAGAAACAAGCCATGAACCCTCTTCGTGGACCATTCAACATCAATATAAGTGGTGCAAGAGTAATTTTGGGAAGAGCTGAAGGTCTCAATGTATACCAAGCCCTACGGTTCGAGTTTAGAAGCAATAAGAACCAAACTAAATATGAAGCCTTGACTAGATGGTTAAAACTACCATGGGAGATGGGGGTATCCCAAATTCATGTCAATAATGACTCCTTGTTGCTCTTCAATCATCTCGAGGGTGAATGTCATGCAAAAGAAGATGCATTGATGTTGTAAAATCACACAAATCATTCACATACACATACTTGAAGTTCTGAAATTTCGCAAAAAAGAAGCAGATTTAAAGTCTCATATTAGATTGCGCAATTATCAGTGAATCCTTTGTAAAAGAATCAATCCTCAAACAAGAGTTGAGAAATTCATATTCTGTCAAAAACAATTTTATTGTAAAAACTCAAACTATAAAAGTTTCTTTATAGTTTGTTTAGATTGTATTGAATCTTATCAAAGTTAGATAGGTGTTGTTGTTGCTTTCTGGGTAGAAAGTAATAGATATTGAAACAGATCAAGGTTGATCTAGACTAGGTTCTGTAAGATCAAGAAGGTTCTTTGTTTTTTAAACACTTAGTGGAAAATCTCATAGTGTGAGGACTGGACGTAACCCAAGTTGGGTGAACCAGGATATTTCATTGTGTGGTATCTCTTCCCTTATCTATTTACTTTCAGTTTGATTGATTATCAAGTTAAATACATAAACTGAATTACTGATTTTAACTAACCAAGAACGTTCTCCGTTTTCTGGTTAAAACCAAGAACGTTCTTCTTTTTCTGTTTTCACAACCAAGATCAATCTTGAGTTATTTTCTTAAGTTTTTAACAGGAATTTTTAAAAGGCGTATTTACAATTCAAATCCCCCTTCCTTGTAAATCGACATTGTTACTTCATCTAGTACCTAGACCAAAGAAGAACATTATTGGAACCAAGTGGGTTTTCAGAAATATGCTAAATGAAAAAGATGAAGTAGTCAAAAATAAGGCAAGACTTGTCGCACAAGGATATAGTCAACAAGAGAGCATTAATTACATTGAAACATTTGGTCCAATAGCTAGGTTAGAAGCTATTCGTATCCTACTTTCTTTTGTTGCAAATAATAACATTATATTATTTCAAATGGATGTTAAAAGTGATTTTCTAAATGATTATTTAAGTGAAGAAGTCTATGTTAAACAATCCCTAGGTTATGAAAGTTCTGAATTTCCAAAATAAGAACATAATCAATATGAAGAATTTCCAATTTCAATCTAAACAAAATAGGAACATAATCAATATGAAGAATTTACAAAACCAATCTGAACAAAATACAATTTAGAATTAAACAATGACTAAATTGAAGCCCAAATTTTAACTATAGATAGATACTCAAGGCTGAAGAAGAAAATCATTGAAAAGTAGAAAATATTCGAATAAGAAATATTCTTCAAGTGTTTTTTTCTTATAGTGTGAGAGTTATTATTATTATGAGCTTTGTTACAAGTAAACACTTAAAGTTCAAATCTTTTTTATCCAACCTGATAGTGGTTTAGTTCTTTCTTCAATCTAGGGTTGTTAGGTTGTTAGGAGAAGACTTGACTTGTAGGGTCAATGTGGTTAGTTCGTCAAAAGTCTAGGGTTGTCAGGTTGTTTGGGAAGACGGGTTTGGAAGGTCAGATGTTTTGTAATTCAAGGTATTTGAATTAGTAGATTAAAACATTCTGAATGAGGGGACTGAATGTAGCCAAGTTAATGGTGAACCAGGATAAAATCTATGTGTCAAATTATTTATGTTTTAATTGCTTGCTACATTTGAATTCAATTGCATCTACTCCAAGTAAGTCACCAAAACTAAACGAATTTTTTATTTATTTATAAATTATCAAAAAGTTATCAACTTTGACAAACACAATTCAACTCCCCTTTCGTAAGCAAAGTACTACAAAGTGTACAAGTATGATACTTAAAACTAGATAAACTGGTATATGCTTTAGTTATGTTGGCTCGAAGGTTACTACACTACTTTCAATCAAACCCGATCATGGTAAAAATTAATTTACCCAGTAAGAAAGTTCTACATAAGCTTGAGTAACCAAGAAGAATGGTGACATGGTCGATTGAGTTTTCCGAATTCTAGATTAGCTTCTGCACTAAAGAAGCAACAAAATCTCAAATCTTAGTAGACTACATAGCGGAGATTACTTACCTACCGAGAAACAAGCCATGAACCCTCTTCGTGGACCATTCAACATCAATATAAGTGGTGCAAGAGTAATTTTGGGAAGAGCTGAAGGTCTCAATGTATACCAAGCCCTACGGTTCGAGTTTAGAAGCAATAAGAACCAAACTAAATATGAAGCCTTGACTAGATGGTTAAAACTACCATGGGAGATGGGGGTATCCCAAATTCATGTCAATAATGACTCCTTGTTGCTCTTCAATCATCTCGAGGGTGAATGTCATGCAAAAGAAGATGCATTGATCACTTACCACAGCAAAGTAAGGGTTCCTTATGGAAAAGTTCTACAAGGTAAATATCCCACACATCCTTAGCAGTGAAAATAACAAAGTTGACGAATTGGAAAAATTGGCTACAATAAATGCATCAGGTCAACATAGGTCCATAGTCTTTTAGACCTTATAAGAGCCAAGTGTTATTGAACAACATAGGCTATATCGTAGAGGTTTTTTTCGACCTCTGTTACTATGCTTAAAGGAAAAAGAAGATGAGTACGTTATGAAAGAAGTACATGAAGGAAGATTGCAAAACGACTGTGCAACAATTTGATAAATTCTATATATTTTCTAATCAAGTACACCAGTCACATGAAGCACTACACCAAGTAAAAACATCTTGTCCCTTTAACCCTTGGGGACTAGACATTTTTTTGTCTTTTTACACTTGCACCAGGCCAAATTAAATTCATTGTGGTAGCCATAAATTACTTTTTCAAATTGTAACACTTTAATTTTTAACGTCCAGAATGTATTTTTGAAAAATAAAATTAATTTGAGCTTTATACTTTGAAAATTCTTTTATCAAAGTAGTCGACAATTTTAAAAAAACAAAATTATTTTCAGAAACAATATGTTTAGTCATTACAATTTTTTCAAGAGTAAACATCAAGAAAGTTTCAACATAAGAGTTTCAACAATGATAACTTGACTACCTCTAAGTTGACTATTACAACTCTTAAACGAAGACTTCTAGGTGTTAATGACTCTAGCTACCACAAGTTGTTTGTGGCTCACTTGCATTTAAGTCACGGCTTTGCTACGCCTTCATCTTCGTCCTAATTCCTATGTAACTCATTTCCTAAAACCTGGAGCGTTCACCCCATTTCCACACTAATAGCGAGGATACCAACAAAAAATAGATATAAAGCATATAACGTATATGCATATGATAAAGAGTTATCAACTAATTTGTAAGCTTTAATACCCATGAAATAGTCTAGAAACTCGGATTTCTTCAAATAAAACTGTTTGTGATCTTGGAGATGAGATAATGACAAGTATGTAATCCACGTAGATAAAAATATAGAGCTATCTCTACGTGATTGAAAGATTTTCTGTTTTTTTGCATTAAACTAACATATTCATTAGATGGAATAGAGATCATTGCATAGAGATTAAACATAATATGTTGGGGTATTTCCTATCCACACCTTAAAAGAAACACAAATAGGCAAGCAAACAAAGTCTTGCACATAAGGACACTTTGAGATGTCAAGAATCAAAAGGGGACTAACACCAAACTAGAACACCTAACAGCCAGACTGATATCTTCCACAACTGATCAATGGCAAAAGAAAAAGAATGAATCACAGTCTTTGATTCTATCCAGTTATAGATAATTTTTTTGACTTCTACAAGCACGAATGGACTATATGTAATCTTAAATTTATCAAAACTAATCATGTGCCTAGAATCCATAAGTATGGTGGATAGGAGGCAAATATTAGAGGCGGCCACATTTAATTCTACAAACAAAATAACATTCCAAAATTTCTAGAAACATTTTGGCTTTTCAACGAAACTTTATCCAAAATGTCCATATAAGTATGGTGGTGATGTATATGAGGCATTTCGTGGAGCTTTATCCAAAACTTTAGCCACTTTATCAGTGTAAGAAGATGCAAATGTCAATAGATGTAAAAAAATTCAACAGTTATCTGATGTCTTAGACTCATAAACGACCTCTAAAAGATAATCATTGAAATGCAAGTCATTTAGTTGCCTCAAATTGAAGTTCTCATACGAAGTCTATTATCCGCAACTTCTTGTGATGTGAATTTCTCAAATCTTCTTGCAATGTGTGTTGGTTGATTCATAAGATCCACACACACTCTCTCAACATTTCTATGAGATGAAGTAAGATCCTTACCAATATGGACCAATAATGCACATTTTCTTCCATCCCTCACATTTTTCCTTGATCGAAATTCTTCAACAGTGAATGATTTTAATGCATGTGGCTGATTTTTGTTATGAAATAAAAACATGGTAGGCAAAATGCAGAATCTACATTGGGAGAATATTTCAAAAATTTCTACTAGAATGATTTTCTACAAATTTTAGATATGTATATAAAATACATTGATAGCGACCAGCTTTAATATAAGCTCTTCGTCATGTTTCTCAGCCAAATATTCCGATATTTGTGGACGTTTTGCCGAATAACATTTTAATGAGTTAATATTTGATTAGAATATAACCCGCTTGCGCAGAATATATACATTTTATCATATGAGTAATATTGTGAATAAGATTTTAAAATTTTAAAAATAATATAATTTATTCATTTTGTTTGTAGAGTATTTTTTTCAAGTGAATTTATTTGAGTAATTATTATATATGAGTCGATAAACACACATTCGAGAATATGTAAAATGTTTGCATAGTGAAGATCATCCTACAAACAAAATTCATAAATTATAGTTAGTGCTAAAAATCTTAAAAGTATTTTAATAAATATTAATATATGTAATTATCTACCGCAAAATCAGATTAATTATGCTCTTTTTTTGTGTTGTCAAATCTAAATTTATTTTCAAAATATTGTTAGAAAAATATAAAAATGATTTTGTCATTTGGTATTCATTTCATTATAACTCTGTCAAAGAAATGACAAATCTAAATTGTAATATTTAGAGTATGAGACTTCTATACAACATGACAAACAACGCGTATGTACGGTGGTGAGTAGAGGTAAAACAGATGTAGAACTTAAAATTGGTAGTATTTTTAAAAAAATTTGTTAATATAAAACATCTCCGTAAAAAAACAACAAATAATTATTTAATCTAAATGGTAAATAGTTTTCTCTCGAGGACACAATAATAACACTCATATAAAGCTGAATATGGACAATCTTTTTAGTCTTTTGAGGAGCCAATATACTTTTCATGTCGTAGATGAGATCAAATATGTCTGCAAAAACAATGCTATAACTAAGAACAATCAAGATTTTTAGAAAAATGAGCAAAAATATATAATATGTTACAAAATACCACTTACTCAAAAGCTATTTGTGCAAAAAAAAAAAATTTCAACTATATCTACTTTTTTGAAAATAATTGGGTTGCAAAGAGATTTCCTTTTGAGTTGATAAAGTGGAGTTGTGAAAACTTACATATGTAGCATGTTTTCTCATGGCGAATCTGCGATATAAAAGTTACTAGCATAAGGCTGCGATATAAAAGTTGAGCTTTTAATACAACAGATTTAAGTCGTTTACGTGCCACCAGACTTACAAAATGAGGCGTAAGTATATTTAAGTCGGTTGCCCGTATAAACGAATAAACAAAACGAAGCAGTGACAATTTTGTAAATATGTGAAACACTATTAAGACGATTATATTGACAACTGACAGTAAAAATAAAATTAAAAAATTAATATATCCCGTCGGCTAAATCGGTTATTTGGTAAATATTTAAAAGTTGTTTAATACGGTTATATTGATAACCGATTTAAGACAAATGTGAAGAATATAAAACCATTTATATTCCATGGTGCTCCCCGTTAATCACGTGCAACGTTTTAGCTTTCACCTTATTAACTATTCTATTATAAATAAACTCAGTTTCATGTTTCATCGACTTCTTCTCGCCAAACTCATTTTCATCACCACCTTCTTCACAATCGCCACCTCAGGCATGATTATCAAAGTAATTGAATAATAAATTTATATGAGTAATTTTTTATAATTTTCTACTCTTCTGTTGGTGATATGTTCATTTTTTTTTTTCTAACAATTTTTTATTTTGTACGGTTGCTTGAATACTAATCATTTGAGTAAGTGTATAAGTGTGGATAAATTTTTACAACTTACTTTTAAAAAAACTTCATAAAAACCAAGAAAAATTTTATTTTTGTTAATTTTTAAATGGAACCAGTTACATTGGGAAGAAATAAGAAATCATTATAGGATTTGCCATAGTTATACAAAGCGGATATGATATGATGATTTGTTAAACATGACAAATCTACGAGTGTGACTACTATGTCATGTTACATATTGAACATCTTAACATAGTTGTTTCATGGATGAAGTACGTAATTTTGTACACGTCATTGATTGTACTTTTTTATATTTGTATGTTAAAAAATTATAAGTTGTTATTGATAAAAATTTATAAGTTGTTATTGATTGTATTTTTTAATGTTCATATGATAAAAAATTAGGATTCAGCCGATATTGATTGTGTTTTTTTTCTTCCAGATATTTGATGACTCGAGATCAATCCACCTGGATCAAAGTAAAGAAGTTTGAAAAAGTTGTGTGGATTTTATTTTGAAATTAATTGAAGAAAATGATGATGCTAATATATGTCTATTGAATATTGCTACATTGTATTTTTGTAATTTTGTTAATAGATATCTATTTTCTTTGTTCCGTCTTGATTAGTCGGAAATGGGATACATCTTATTTTTACTCTATATTTTGTTTGTATAAACATGAGATATCGTGATATTGTATATTTTGATTATTAGATGGATATATAAAATTGTGATTGTAAGTACAAAACTCTTATTTAAAATTTAATACGAAATATTGTATGGATTAGGAGCATGAAAACAAAATGAAAAATTTATATAAAAAAAAAATTATTATTTTAACTATATCTATTAAGTCAGTTGGTCAAGATATCCGACTTAAAAAGATGATGTGTTGTACTGAATTTATGATGTTTAAGTCGGTTAAGCTGAATCGACTTAATATGATGAAGCTCTGTTAAGTCAGTTCATGAAACGAGTTAAAAAACATGCTTTTAAGTCGTTGGTTGTTAACTCGAGCACGAAACCGACTTAAAATGTACATTTTAACCGACTTAAAATGTACATTTTAACCGACTTAAAAAGACAAAATTCTACTTAATTGCATAAGGTTGCGATAAAAAAGTTAATTGCATTTAAATATTGGAATTTCAGTTAGCAAAATATAACGGTAAAATAAATATTAGAGTTTCAGTTGTTTTTAATAAAGCACTAATTGTAGAGATTGTTTGTCAAAAAAATGATAAATCTAAATTTCAATATTTTGAGTATGAGACTTCTATACAACATGACAAACAACTCGTATGTACGGTGGCGAGTAGAGATAAAACAGATGTAGAAACTTAAAATTGGTAGTATTTTTGAAAAATTTGACAATATAAACTGTCTATGTAAAAAAAAACAACAAATAATTTTTTAATCTAAATGGTAAATAGTTTTCTCTCGATGACACAATAATAACACTCATATAAAGCTGAATATGGACAATCTTCTTTGTCTTTTGAGGAGTCAATATACTTTCATGTCGTAGATGAGATCAAATATATCTGTAAAAACAATACTATAACCAAGAACAATCAAGATTTTGAGAAAAATGAGCAAATAAGTATAATATGTTACAAAATACCACTTACTCAAAAACTATTTGTGAAAAAAAAATTCCAACTATTTTTACTTCTTTAAAAATACTTGGGTTGCAAAGAGATTTCCTTTTGAATTGATAAAATTGAGTTGTGAAACTTACATATGCATAATGTTTTCTCATGGCGAATCTGCGGTATAAAAGTTAATAGCATAAGGCTGCGATATAAAAGTTAATTGCATAAGGTTGCGATAAAAAAGTTAATTGCATAAGGCGTGTTCAAATAGTTACAAGAAAAAAAAATATATTGACCATTTAAATATTGAAGTTTCAATTAGCAAAATATAACGGTAAAATAAACATTAGAGTTTCAGTTTTGTTTTTAATAAAACACTAATTGTAGAGATTGTTTGAATCATTTAAATATTCGAGTTTCAGTTAGCAAAATATAACGGCAAAATAAATATTAGAGTTTCAGTTTTGTTTTGAATAAAGTACTAAATATTGTAGAGATTGTTTGAAGAAGAACAATAGTATAAGTTAGAAAAAAAAAAACTTATATATTAATTGTACTTTAATTTGTAACTTATGATACATTAATAATTATACATAATATTATATATTAAATAATAATAATAGTAATACTAAAATGTGTGTTAAAGCAACATGAAAGTTGAATAATAAAGAGAATTTAAAAGAAAATACCTTTTAGATGTGCCCATGCGAGATTTTTGTTGAGGTGAAAATATTTGAATGAAATGACATAATATTAGATAATTTTTATGTGAAAGTCTATTTTAATAAAAGATTTTGTTAAGGTGTCATTATTTGAATGAAATGACATAATATTATATGATGTTTATGTGGGAGTCTATTTTAATATATATATATATATATATATATATATATATATATATATATATACATATATATATATATAATATATATAAATATATATTGTTTATCTAAAAGAAAAAAGTTTAAAAACATGTAATGATGGAGGAAGAGATGCAGAAACCTTTAAAATGACCAATATATTAATTGATAGTTAAAAACTATAGAAATAGAAAAATCGTTATCAATAATGATCGAGGATCAATTAATCTAGAATTATTAATAACTGATATTTATTATATTGTAATTTGTAACTTGTGACATATGAATAGTTGTACAAATACTTATATAAAAAAAATGTAATAAAAAAAATTGCAAGTATAATAATAAGAAAGATGAATAGTATTTGTTCAAATTTTTTTTTTTATGTGACAATATTTGAATGAGGTGACACTATATTTGATGAAGATATAGGAGTCTATTTTAATATATATAATAGATGTTTGAAGAAGTAGAATAGTATACGTCAGGAAAAAAAAAAATATATATATATATATATATATATATATTGTATTTTAATATATTATTTATCTAAAAGAAAAAAGTTTGAAAACATGTAATGACGGAGGAAGAGATAGAGAAACCTTTAAAATGACCCAATATATTAATTGATAGTTAATATCATAAAAAGAGAAGAATCGTTATCAATAATGATGGTAGAATTGTAGTGTAATTTGTAACTTATGGCATATTAATAGTTTTACAAAATAGTATATGAAAAAAATGTAATAAAAATCAAATAGCATGTATGATAATAAGAAAGAGGAATAATATTTGTTAAATGGGCCACATCAGATTCTTTTGGATGTGGCAATATTTGAATGAGGTGACACAATATTTGATGAAGATGTATGAGTCTATTTTAATATATATGATGTTTATGTGGGAGTCTATTTTAATAAATTTTTATCTAAAAGAAAAAAGTTTGAAAACATGTAATGATGGAGGAAGAGATGGAGAAACCTTTAAAATGAAGCAATATATTAATCGGTAGTTAAAACCATAGAAAGAGAAGAACCGTTATCATTAATGATGGAGGAAGAACCGTTATGAGTAATGATGGAGTAACAATGAATGTCGAATAACTGATAAATGATATTTATTGTATTGTAATTTGTAACTTATGACATATGAATAGTTCTACCAAATATTATATTAAAAAAATGTAATAAAAAATAAATTGCAAGTATGATAATAAGAAAGAGGAAGAGTATTTGTTAGATATGTTACATCAGATTTCTTTTGATGTGACAATATTAATATATAAATTTTTCTCTAAGTTATAAATATTTATATACTATATATATTTACCAATATTCAAAGTAGAAAATCAAATACAAATAGTTTTTGTTCTCTCACTCGATCATTTTACCTATCAATCTATGTGGTAATTGTGATTTTTTTTTTACTTTAAATTGGACAATTATAAGTATACATTAAAGACAAATAATTGCAAATGAATTACTTTAATTTTATGTCAATTTACACTATAAAACAATAAATTTAATTTAAATAATTTCAGTAAAATAAAACAGACCAAAATTCAAAAGACATGACTTTGTCCATCATTTCTAAATATTTATATATTATATACATTTACCAATATTCAAAAATGAAAATCAAATATAAATATTTTTTTTGTTCTCACAGTCGATCATTTTAATCATTGATCTGTGTGGTAATTAGGTTTTTTTTTATTTTAAATCGGATATATTATAATTTTAATTTACAAACATTCAAACTATTATTAATATTAATTGAGTAATCATATTCATTAACATTTTGGTTTAAAAACCAAAATTCAAAATTTATAACAATTCAGTTACAAAATATTAATTGTTAAATAATTATACATCAAATACAAATAATTGCAAATAAATCACTTTAATTTCATGTCAATTAACACTAAAAACAACAAATTAAATTTAATTAGTTTTAGTAAAATAAAACTGACTAAAATTCAAAGAGATATGACTTTGTCCATCATTAATAAATATTTATATATTATATATATTTACCAATATTCAAAGTAGAAAATCAAATATAAATATTTAAATATATATAATAGATGAAATTAAAGTAATTCATTTGTAACTATTTGTATACTTATAATTGTTTCACAATTAATATTTTGTAACCAAAATGTTAATGATTATGATTCCTCTGTCAATATTAATAATAGTTTGACTGTTTGTAAATTAAAATTCTAATATATCCGATTTAAAATAAAAAATTTCACCCACAAAGATCGATGATTAAAATTATCGAAGTCATTAACTTAACATTTGAAAAATTTCCACAATACATACAGATTTGTCTTCTAAAATTTAAAATGATCTAATTTACTTGATACAATCCAATGACACATATCTTTTAAACATGATTAGAATTATTTGAGTCAAACTTTTTCAACTGCAATTTGTAAGCTACTTAACATATACTACATTGAAGTAAAACTATGAATATATGAGACACACAAAGCAAAGTGACACTTAAAAACGACTAAAGAAAGAAAAGAGTTTAGAAGGGTGAGGGAAAAATATTGCTATATAAATATACCTTGTCATAGCATTGGAAAATACTAATTTAGAAATGTACAAAGAGAAGAAGAAGATTTCGAAGAAGAAGATTTCGAAGAAGAAGATGATTTTGCGAGAATGACGATTGACTAGGGCGTACACAAGAGGGAAGAAGAAATCGTTGGAGGAAGTCATTAAAAAAAATTAGGGATTAAAGGGATTAAAAGAGGAAAAAATTATTTAGAAACTAAGTAGAAAAAAATGAGGTGAAACATAAAAACACAACATAACTCTTTTCCTTAAAATAAATTAGGGATTAAAGGGATTAAGGTGTATACATCTTTTTGGCTGAGGGGGGATATGTTTGCATGGGAGTTTGTTTTAAATATATATAATAGATAGATTCTTTGAAAAGTGTAATAAATTGTTTAAGTGATAATAATAATAATAACTAAAACATGTATTATTATTAATTTAATTATGCAACAAAGTAAATAACACTTAGGTATGCAGAAAGTTTATGATTGGTTTATAAAATTGAACATACGTAAAATTAAATAGAAAATTCAATAAGAGAAAAACAAATAGGGATTTCGAATCGCCTCTTTTTTAATATACAATTATTAATTCACTATTTTAACAATTTGACTTCTTTGATTACGTCAAATTAACAAACTACAATAAAATCAATTCATTGGCTTAAAATCATTTTTTATAACAACCAACCATAATTCCTTAGGTGACCAAGCTTGCTACTCAAAGTGAACATTAATTTCTTAGACACATGCTAATATCTTACGTTCTTATAACAATATTGAAACATGAACATATATTTTGGTTCTAGTTATTATAGCTTATATTTTGGTTCTGGTTATTATAGCTTGTTTCTCAATAACGAAATAATTTCTATATTCAATTCTATGGTGATGCAAGCACAAAGAAGCCTTAAGATAAAAAAAAATATATGAATAATCAAACTCATTTTAATTGCATAAATATCATAAGAAAATCAAAATTACATAGATCCAAGGAGGTTCATCTAATCCCTGATCAATAGGAAAATTAGTTCATAATTATGAACATAGTACCAATAAAGAAGATGAAATTACACATAAGAAAGATGGAATAAATCTTCACTTCTTGCTTCCAAGAGTGAAATCTTCATGTTCCTAGCCTCCAAGGTATGTCCAATATGATCTTCATTGCCTCTTACATCAGAACCCTTGCTAAATATGAGTTTTTAGTTTAAATAACACTTTGAGATGCATACTAATGCATTGATACGATTCTAGGCGCATTGCTTTGCTTTGGACACAAAATTGAGCCACCAAATGCACTAAGGCATATGGTTGGACGTTATGCGCTACCCTGAGCACAATGTTTTGCAGTGTTAAATAAACACATTTGTTCTTCTAAAATTGTTATCCCTCTGTTCTTACTTGCACTTTTCACCCTTTTATAGTCCAAGTTAAATTTTGGTGTCTTCATGAAAGTATGGGTGTTAGCTTTCATTTGCAACTAATTTGACTCTATTTAGACGTTTACAACTCCAGATATTATTGAAAGACTGCACATGAGTTATGTTGTTTTTTCACCAAAATTCAACACTATGCAAAACCAATGAAACAAAACTACACAAAATAGTTAGTTAATCGTGAAAATGAAATCATAAACATCTTATTTTAATAAAGAATCATATATTTAAAATAACTCTAAAACGAATATGAAATTGAAAGAAATAAATTAAACAATTAACTCAAAACGACTTTAAAAATAATGATTGGTGAAAGTTCATCAATATCAAACCCACTACTAGAAAATTGCATTTTAGCTGCCATTTTTAGCGTCGGCCCCCGACTCCGACGCTAAGTAGCGTCGGTGTAGCCGACGCTAAGACAACAAATGTTGATTTCAAATTTAATTGACAGTTAGCGTCCATATAGCCGACTCTAATTAAAATAAATCAGACGCTAGTTTATTCATTTAATTTTTTTATTTTTTATTTTTACACGTAGCGTCCGAGTGTCCGACGCTAGGTTAATTTTAAATTTTTTAATATTATTTTTAAAATCAGATTGAGCCCTTAGAAAATTAATAAGATACATTGTACCCAACGTTCTGAACCCTTCTCCTTCGTTTTGAACCCTTCTCTCACAATTTCTCATCGTTGAACCCTACATTTAGAATCCAACACGATTCTCATTCCTCTCAATGTCGTGAGTATCGCCGCCGAACCTGTGACCCTCTCGAACCCGTCACTGTCACTCTTAGAGTCGTCATCGTCCCCCTCTCGAACCTGTGACCCTCTCGAACCTGTGACCCTCTCGAACCTGTAAACCTCTCGAACCCGTCACCATCACTCTCAGAGTCGTCGTTCAGTGTCGTCGTCGCGCTCTCATCTGACGTGTCAACTGACTTCTTAGCGTCAGATGTTTCAATGTTATCGATAGCGTCGGTGTAGCGTAGGTCAGGCCGACGCTAATGTAGCGTTGGATGGACGCTACAAATTAGCTTCGACCATTTTAGCCTAGGCCCGACACCGACGTTAAATCACCATTAGCGTCGGCTTTTGACTTTTAGCATCGGCTTTAAGCCGACGCTAAATCCTGTTTTTCTAGTAGTGACCCTTCTTTAATTTCAACTCTCAAATTTTGTCAAACGATCATCAAAATTCAATTGATCACTTTCGAAAAGTGAAATTGATAACTCATTAACATTCTTCCTTTTAAAGAACGCATTGATTGTTGATAGTTTTTCATCTAAAAAAACATAAAGATCTTATTATATTTTCAAGATACTAAGATAGGAACTAAAGTATGATTTATTTTCCCACTAATATTTATTAGTTTTAAAATTAGATTTTACTTTAATAAAAGAATTTCACGGTAAAGTTTCTAATAAAAAAGTTTTTAAATCATTGATATATATTAATTATTTTATGCAAATATTAAAAAAAATTATTGTAAAAATTCAAGAAAACTTGTAACAACTAAAAGGAATCTTTTGTAACAAAAAGAAAAAAAAAATTGATTTTAACAGAATATTCATATTTTTGAACTCTCTACACAAGGTTTAGGAAATATTGAAAATTAGCTAAAAAGTAAATATATAAGTTCTTCTGGATGGCCCAACACATGATTATATATTAGTGGGTAGCCCAATTATAAAAAGATAAGTGTAATTATTTTATAAAGAAAATAAATATACTAATATATTTTATATTACTATTACTACTAGTCGAGCAAAAAGTCAGTGGGGGCCAGCACCCCTTAAAGCTAAAGAATAAAACAAGAATATATATTGATTAATTTTTAGAAGACCACTAATTTAACTCAACTGTTGGACTGGACAATATCAAATGCATATTCTATATATGCTAGTTTCTTGGAATTGCAAGTTCTCACTTCAAAATGATGATGAGCCTGCAAAAGCTTATCCAGAATCACTAAAGCCAATTGCAAACATAAAAAACACATGAGCCAATTTGCCCCATTGGTAAGAGCATCAAGAATTCTACATGAGTTGATTCACAAAGAGAATTGCATAATAATGAGAAGCTGTTGTGAATAATTTTTTATTAAAATAGTTTTTTATACTTAAACTTTTTAATTAAAAAGTGATATTTATTATTGCAGAGAAACACAAAACAACTTCTAATTTTTTTTAACAATTTCCTACTTATAATCTTTAAATACTATATTTATTTATTTTTTATAATCTCTTGACATTCATGGCATACATCAAATAGTTTTTTATATATATATATATGATGAATGCATGGAATAGTTTTTTTTTCTTCTCATAACACTCTTTTTCCAACTGTCGGTTTAACATTAATCTTCGTTTTTTTTTTAGTGAAATTCATATGGATTTTACATTTTTGTGTAAGATCCATTAAAGTACAGGACTCATTGATTTTACTTAATAATAGAGTGAGTGTTAAGATCATCGTTAAAAATAAACTGTTCTTTTATATTTATGGTAAAAAAAAAATCGAACGGGTAAATTGATTATTCAAATTATAAACGTAAATCAAATTTAATCTTTGGATTTTGTAAATTAACAAATCTATCTTTGAAATTGTAACATAATAATCCAAATAGTTCATATTTTAATTTTTGTTGTTAGAGATTATGATATAACATGTTAATTGTGTTAGATAATGTTATTATATATTAGTAGTAAGGGTATTTTAGAAATTTTTATTCTCCTGTATATAGACTTGTAACCCTATTAACTTAATTTGGTTAATTCTATCTTATGAAACTCTAGAGTGGTTGTCTCTTTTCTTCCTCTTTTCATTGTTAACATGGTATCAAAAAGCTTTGGTTGATTTTGGGATCTACTGTAAAGAAGAGAGAAACTATTTTGATAGGAAAGACAATCACCAAAAGAGAAAAGAGAAGAGTAACCCTATTCCTGATTTTGTTAAATCAGTCTCAGAAAAACATCGATTGCACATTCGTTAACCGTTGGATCGAGTTGATTTTGGACAGCAGGTTCTCCACATTCAGGTCTTCGTCTTCAACGGTCGGATTGGAGAAACAATGTCTGGACGGGGAGAAGTTGTGCTCGCACAACACCAAGTTTTCCCTAATTTATTTTGTCTCAGTGATTGTGTTTGTCGTATTTTTCTATCATTATTTGTTGTGGCTGGTGCTAAGGATGGTTATCTTCAAGCTGTTAGTGTTCACCTCAATGGACAAAATTACACTTATTGGAGTTATGTGATGAAAATTTTTTTGATTGGAAAAGATATGTGGGGTTTTGTTGATGGAACCTCTGTTAAGCCTACAGATAAAAAGGATGAAACTCAATATGCAAAAGATCTGAAAACATGGAATATTAGTAATTCAAAAAATTATTACTTGGATTAATAATTCTGTTGAGTTGTCTATAGGAGTGCAACTAGCAAAATATGATACTACTAAAGAGATTTGAGATCACTTGAAACGTTTGTATGTTATGTCTAACTTTGCAAAATGTTATCAGTTGGAAAGTGATATTAGAGCCCTTAAGCAGAACAATATGACCATTCAGGAATTCTATTCGACAATGACTAATCTGTGGGATCAATTGGCTCTTATAGAATCACCTGAGTTGAAAGATGTCAAAGCATACATTGATCAAAGAGAGGAGCAACGTCTGGTTTGATTTCTAATGGCTCTTCGTGATGATTTTGAGGGCCTTCATGGAGGTATTTTGCATCGTTCCTCCCTTCCTAATGTTGAATTAGTAGTTAGTAAATTGTTGGCAGAAGAAATAAGACTTAAGACTCATTCTGGTGTGTCAGATAAGGGAATTCTCTCAAATCCTCCATCTGTTTTTGTTGCTTCTATTCAAAAAGGAAAATCTCAAAGGAGAGTTGGACTTGGTAATGATGAATGTGCATTTTGCAAAGAAAAAGGTCATTGGAAAACACATTGTCCGAAATTAGGGAGAGCACATAAGAAGAATTTTAGGGAGCCATCGTCCAATGTTGTTGCTTCTACTCTTCCTACCATTGACTCTAACTCTGGTTCTATATACTCATTTGAGACTGCTTCCCAAATATCTGATATTGCAGAATAGCTTTAAAAACTTCTTGTCACTCAATCACATGCCATGTATGCCACCTCTTCTAAAGGTTTGAACTCTTCTAGTATGTCAAGTATATTTCATTCCATATGGATTCTTGATTCTGGAGCATCTCATCATATGACATACGATGATAAATCTTTTGTGTTTATGAAACCTGCCTCGTCTGTGTCGGTTATGACTGCTGAAGGCACTCCTATGCCACTAGCAGACATTTGTTCTGTCTCCACACCTAACCTGTCTCTTTCTGATATTTATTATATTCCTAATCTTACTTTGAGTCTTGCTTCTGTTAGTCAAATATGTGATTTCGGTTATGTTTTCTTCCATTTCTTATTGTGTGCAGAATCCACATTTCGGGAGGCTAATTGGAACAGGCCATAGACAGCGAGGACTTTATGTTTTGGATGACCTGCGACTCCCAGATACTGTAGCCTCAACAACTATTGCTGACTTATTATCTAATTTTCACTTGAATTCCTTATCTTCTAGTTTTTATTTATGGCATTATCGCCTTGGACATGTTTCTGCTTCTAGATTAAAATATTTGGCTTCCACTGGAGCCTTAGGAAAGTTACAAACCTGTGATATCTCATATTGTTGTGGTTGTAAACTTGCTAAATTTTCAGCTTTACCGTTTAGTAAAAGTGTTTTCGTTTCATATGCACCTTTTGATTTAGTTCAATCTGATGTTTGAGGTCCATCATCGGTTCTCACCAAATGCGGATTTAGATATTATGTTTCATTTATTGATGATTACACTCGTTATTGTTGGGTTTATCTTATGAAAAATCGGTCTGAATTTTTGACATTTATCATATGTTTCGTGCAATGGTCAAAACTCAACATAATTCTGTTATAAAGTGCTTTTGTTGTGATTTAGGTGGTGAATATACCTCTAATAAATTTTCTGAATTACTTGCTTATGATGGCACCCTCCACCAAACATCTTGTACTGATACTCCTCAATAAAATGGAGTTGCTGAAAGGAAACACCATCATATTGAGTTGCCAACATTATTTTTGACTGATACTTTCTCAGTCCAAGTACATTGCCAACATTCTTGACCAAGCTCGTCTTTCTGATACTAGAGCAGCAGATACTTCTATTGAGTTGAATGTGAAATATGCTCCATCAAATGGTGTTCCTTTACCAGATTCCACTTTGTATCATCCTTTGGTTGGCAGCTTAGTGTATCTTACAATTACCAGACCTGACATTGCTTATGTTGTTCATGTTGTTAGTCAGTTTGTTGTCTCTCCCACTACAGTATATTGGGCAGCACTTATTCGTATTCTTCGTTATCTTCGAGGAAATCAATTTCAAAGCCTTCTCTTTTCATCGTCATCCTCATTGAAGTTACGGGCTTATTCTGATGTTGATTGGGATGGTGACACCATATATCGTAAATCCACCACAGAGTTTTGTATCTTTCTTGGAGACTATCTTATTTCTTGGAAGAGTAAGAAACATGACATTGTCTCTCGCTCCTCTACAGTAGCTGAGTATCGTGCTATGGCATCCACAACCGCTGAAATAATTTGATTGCGTTGACTTTTGTCTGATATGGGTATCTCTCTTTATGAGCCAACTCCAATGCACTGTGATAACAAGAGTGCTATTCAAATTGCTCACAACTCGGTCTTTCATGAACGCACCAAAGATTGATTGTCATCTTACTCGTCATCATCTTCAGCATGAAACCATTACTCTATCGTTTGTCTCTTCTTCTTTAAAGATTGCTGTTTTGTTCACAAAGATGCATTCCATTAAACGTTTTCGTTTTCTAGTTGACAAACTCTCGATGCTCCATGTTAATGCATCGTGAGTTTGATGGGAGATGTTAGATAATGTTTTATATATTAGTAGTAATGGTATTTTAGACATTTATATTCTCCTGTATATATACTCATTGTAACCCTATTAACTTAAGTTTGGTTCATTCTATGTTATGAAATTCTATAGTGGTTGTCTCTCTTCTTCTTCTTTTCATTGTTAACAAATTGAATATTTGATTTTTTTCACGATGATGTCATATCAATGTCATCATAGCATGTAACAATTTTGCGATAAAATTTAAATATTTAATAGACTAATTTGCCTATAATTAGTTCATGCACAATTACAATTACTCATAAATTTATTTATGAGATAATAAAATTTTATCAACAAATTTATCACTGAAAAGATAACATCAATGTGAGATCAATATAGATAAACTACATATTTAATTATATTGTCACGTCAAACTATATAACGATAAAATTTATATAGCAAATATTTTAATTGATATTTTAGTGTTTCTAAAATATATTTATCAATTCACAAAATCAACATTAGTTTCACCGACCTATTTACCAATTTGCAAATTTACAAAATCCATAACTTGGGTACTTCAATTGACTTTTTCAGTTCTCTCTGATCTAGTGTGAGTGTGAGCTTGAGTTTTATTTACCACCATGGTAAAAACTTTGTTAATGCAGGTTGGATATAGCCGTAATTGATTGTGCTCAAATTTATAGCAATAAAAAGGAGGTGAGTGTTTTCTAAAAATGAAATATAAATAAAAAATATCTGAAAAAGTGATAAATCTAATCTAAATTAGAACTGAAATATAAATAAAAAATATTTGAAAAGATTATAAATCTGATACTTTATCTAATCTAAATTAGATTCATCATCAGATACTTTATAAATATCACTAATTTCAATGACATGTTTCTATCATCATCATCATCATAGTTATGTGCCATAATAGTTATTTTATATTAATTAATTTTATTGTCTTCAAATTCAAATACAATTATTTGAATGTGTTGGATAGAATTTAAGTTGTTAATGAGAAAACTGTTGCAGACAAGTTTTTAAAAACCAAACCGAATCGAGCAGTTTGATCGATTGAACTGTGAATGGAGGCTATCTATGATTTGATTATTTGAATGGTTCGATCATGCTTTTGTCTCGATTGAGCAGTTAAAGTGGTTGAACTATGACCTAGAGATCTGATCACCGATTTGATGTCTGAATTGGTTTTTAATACATTGGTCTTAGATATTTTAGTGAACTTAACATCTTGTGAAGGACAATTCAATAATGTTTTTTTTTTTTCAGTCAATTTTGAAGATGAAAATTTAAAACTTCAAATTCAATCTGTTAGAGCTGATTTTTTGGTTGGTTCTCATTCATTTTATTTTATTCATGTTATAAATCCTTAATAGTTTATGTATATAGACATAATATCTGCATAAATTATGCAGGAAAAGCATACCAAACCTGAGAGGATACTAGAATTTAATAATCTTAATTAAAAAATCAAGCATTAGTATACCTAGAAAACTAATACACATCTTGTCATATTTAAATTACTTTCAAACTCATTTACCTGTATGATTATGTCTATCTTAATTAAATATTTTGTGTCAGTGTGATATATATATATATATATATATATATATTGAACAATAAAAAAACAGAATTCACAGACTTCATATACTTAAAAATTATCAAATTTGCAGTGTGTGTACAATGGTGCTTACTCAAATCATTTGGGGTACCAAATGAAGTTCATTTCAATTTAACTATCATATCTAACACACAAACATATTCCAACCCCATTCAACAGAAAAACTACATCACACTGACACAAAATATTTGCAAACAGAAAGAATAAGCAACAACTATATAGTATTGAGTTTCATTCATGTGAAATTTATTAAATCATATAAGTCTTGTTGTCTCGCTTTCTTAATAGAATTTTTCGGTAAATATATTTCAATCATTTCGTTTGCAAAACAATGGTTAGAAGTTGAGATAATCACGTTGAAAATGTGATAACTTCTTAATTTCAGATTCCGCAATACAACCATTCTAGTTTTTTCACTCCAATAGGATGGAGAGATTATTTGAAGCTCTTTGTAGTGACAGGAGATCTTTTGCTTCCTCTACAATTGTTGAATCACAAATTACATATAACTTTTTCATCATGTAGGCCCTTGTTATTAAAAGTTTTGCAAAATTCAATTCTAGCTCTTTGCCAGTAAAACCTTGCATTGTAACAAATTTTAACTTGTTATTGACAACATCCTGTATTCCTTGTGTCTCCCAAAACATTGATTTAGGAGATCCTAGAACACAATCATCAGACGGCGTAGTTGGAGAAGCTAAAACTATCTCTACCTGAAAAATACAATTACATTCCAAACCTCATATAAACCTCATATCTATGTAAAAAATGTCATTCTCTAATGTTTAGTATACAATTAATAAAATATATTGAATATTAAAGCATAATAAGTCACGTACCGGTATTGTAATTTCTAGAGTGTTGAGATTGCAGCACGTCGTTAGTACGGTAGATAATAGCAAAGCTTCTCTGATGTTATTCAAATCCAAATCAATTGACAATGTCAATAGATTTCGAAAAATGTTGATCGATTGAGATGGCTGCATTGAAGAGATAGTTATCATAACTACATAAACAGAAATTAGCCATGACACTTTCATGACCAATATTTAACAACACAAGTTGTGATGTGTTTCATTAATTCCAAGTAGTATTTACTCTAACTAAATTTCAAGTCTTTTATGCAATACTTTCCATTTGTAATTACATTATATGTCTAATTATTTTAAGTTTGTTTCATATTAACTCAAGCAAAAAAATCCTTAAACTAAGAAATTAACACTGAAATTTTAAATAGCAGAAATTTATACACTTTAATGATATTCCCTCTAGAAAAATAAAAACCAATGAAATTATTTTGTTACTATAACATTTTTGAATAAAAATGTGAAACTTTAACTACATCCACTAATAAATAAAATTAGAAATCACTTACAAAAAAGCTCCTGTAGTTTTCAAAAATATCACATGTTTTCAGCATGGTAGGCATCCATCTTGTCATAATAGGATTGCAAGCAGAAGAGAAATTCCAAAGGCTCTGAAAATTAATTCTAAGATTCTTTGGAGGACACCTTAGAGTATTAATCACCAAAACATGAAGCTCCTCAACATTAACATCTATCTCTTTAACATTCAGCCACAAAAGCTCCAAATATTTAAGATTTTTGTTTTCAATTTTGAGGCTATTGAAACCATATGACACAATGAGACTAAACTTCTCCAAACCAATACAATTTTCCAAAATTCCATTGATGATACCATCCACCATAAACATATACTTCAACTTCAAAATTTTCAACTTGTGGCAACTTTCAAATGCAGATAAAACTGAACTTTCAAGTTTATAATTAGTCAACTCAAGTGAACACAAATTTGAAAATGTCATAGGCTTAAAATTACCCATCACAATTTTTTTATCTTCATTAATTAGAGGCTTACACTCCAAACTCAAAGAACTTAACTCTTTTCTCTCCACGACAAACTCAACAAATGTTTGCAAATCTCCAAAGGAAACAGTTTGAGGAAGATGTTTGAAGCAACAACTAGTCAAATCAGAAACAATATGTTGATGCAATATAGTGTTAACAATTTCACCATATTTCATAGCATGTTTTTCAATGGCACTTTTGGGATTAAAAACTCTGTTCTTATATAATATGGGGTTTTTCATGTGTGTCCAATCAAATTCCATGTGCAATAAATTCTTCCACAAATGTATCCATCTCTTTGATAGAATGCTTGTTCTTATGGCTTCATCAATTGAAAGAGAAGATATGATGTAATTCAAAATATCATCTGGTAGCTGACTTATGAAGTCTAATCCTTCATTTAACATCACTTCATTATTTTTCTTTGTTGTTGATAACAAGAGAATTGATGAAAAAGAACATAGTTGACTTAGGAATTCTGGTATTTTAGAGAAAAAAAACATAGTTTTCATCTGCAAATAATTGAAATTTTCAAGAGATGTATCTGAATTATGGTATAATTTCTATATAATAATAATATAATATTGAGTAAAAATTGAATGTTGTGTGGATTATTGAATAACATTTGACAGCAATAGACGAATAATAAGTAATAAGGTAATATTTAGGATTCTTAATTGTTTAAATAACTTAACAATAAGATAAATATTTTATTACCTAAAAAAAACAATGATACGATCCTTTTTTAGTGAAAAATATGTATTGATACTTTTTTTACTTCGAAAAAACAAGATTTGATTCTTTTAATTTTACCTTACTAACATACGCTTCATTTTATATATATTTTTCAACTATATCATTTAAAAAAAAAATCAAACATACCTAATATTAAAATTTATATAAAAAATGCGGTTGAATAAATATACAAAGTATATAAATTAGTAACTTCATCCTATTTTATTAACAATTTTGTCTTATCTTAACAAATCCCTCCTCCTATTTGGCACGCAAATGAATTAGCAATTTACAATTTTGTTATCAACTCCATTTAATTTGATCTTTTATTTTATAGTTTATTGCAAATAAATTAGCAACTTTATCTTATTTTGCAACAATTCTATCCTATGTCAAATTTTGTTTATATAAAAAAATTGAAGATATTTAAGAATAAAATGCACATTCTATATCGGACACCTAATAATAATCCACTAACTATATCTATGTATTTTATATTCTTAATGTCTATTTTATTTTAAAATCATAGAAGGGGTTGCTAATACAACAAAATAAGAGGGAGTTTGTTGCAAAGTAGGATTAGATTGCTAGTTTATTTGTTGTTACAAAATAGGTGGAAATGATTAAGAGTTCTTTTTTGATACTGATTAATCGCATTAATTTTGATGTATTTTTATTTATTTAATTTTATCAATAATTTAATTTTTATTATATTTTTTTATTAATTTAACATTTACTCATTTATTAAAATAATAATAATAATAATAATAATAATAATAATAATAATAATATTAATAGTATTTTAATATGCGACCTGTTAAGGAGGGAAAAAATTCATTTCAATATAGTTGCATGTGACTTACAACTTATTTGAAGGTAAAAATAAAATAAAATATTTGTTTATATAACCTCGCAACAAGATACAAAAAGATACATTACCTAAAAAAGTATATAATCCTTTTTTCCTTAAAATAAATATTTGATATTTTGTTAAATTAAAAACAAAAATATTTTATTCTTTTTTTATCTTAATAAGATATGTTTTTTTTATGTAACATCAAATAATCTAACAATAAGATTCGGTCAAATAAAAAACCTACCAATAATATACAACATTTTTAACTCAAAAACAAATATGATCTTTAAACATTGAAACATTCGAAATACAAAAGTAAGTAAAAATTCGAAACTTCCAAATATTCGAAACAGGATTTTACCAGAAATTCGGAAGTTTCTATGATGATGAAACTTTCGAAGTTCATTTTTCCCATAAATAATGAAACTTTCGAAACTTTCATTGAATATGAAACTTTCGAAATGCAGAAAGTTTCGAAAGTTTCGAACAATATGAAACTTTCGAAAATTCAACTTTCGGAAGTTTGAAATTCAATGAAAGTTTTGAATTTTGAAAAATTAGTAATAAATTTCAAAATTAGTAATAAATTTCTATTCCTAATTTGAAAAATTAGTAATAAATTTCAAAATTAGTAATAAATTGTTATTCCTAATTTGAAAAATTAGCAATAAATTTAGTAATACATTTAATTAATAATTAAAAAAATTGAAAAATTTGAAAGTTTCGAAGTTTTTGAAACTTTCGAAACTGACATAATTCGATTGTTTGAAACTTTCGAACTTTTCTGAAATTTATGTTTCAAAACTTTCAAGTTCATCAAAAGTTCTGAAAGTTATAGCTTCGAAAGTTTCACATTCTTTCAAACTTTCAAAGGTTTCTGGAAAAGTTCATTTCGAAACTTTCAGATTTATCGAAAGTTTCGAAATTTGTATTTAATTCTATTAATTTAGGTTTCGAATGTTTTGAATTTAACTAAAGTTTCGAAATATAGGAAAAAACTCACTTTGAATAATTTCGAAAGTTTCAAACTTTTGAATATTCTGAAAATTTTGGAAAGTCAAAAAGGGTAAGATAGTCAATATCATAAATTGAGGGGGTGGGAGGTAAAAACGGGGGGGTGCACAGTACATTTCTCTTGAATTTGAAAAAGATTGGGATTTGAATTTGAATTGGACTTGAGTAATTTGTTTCTGCTAGCTTCTTCTCACACCTCTCAATATTACCAAAAGCCCTCCATTAAAGTGACCAATCTATTTTGAAATTCAAATATTTTAGTTGGACATAATTTTTTAAAGGTTTTGATTCATTGATAATATGGTGTCAAGGACAAATACAGAAACTAACTAGTGGAAGCACCATATATATCTCTTTCAACTTTTGTTAATCTGTATAGAACTAAAAAAATAAATAGTCATTTTTGTTCTTAAAAATACATAGATGCCCCCACGAGAATCAGTTGGACCATACTGTCCGGTTGATACTACCTATGAGCCATACTTAGCAATCTCTACCTTAGCGATTATCAAATTCCTGTGAAGATTTACTACATGACGCTCATATCTTGAAAATTGGGAACTACTGCTTAACATTGAGAAACATGTAACAAGTCCAAGAAGTGCTTGAACTTGTTACTAGTGAATGACTTGGTCAAAATATCAATTGCATTCTCTGAAGTTTGAACATTTTCAAGTAATATATGTCCAGATGAAAGTAACTCTTTGATCTTGTGAAACTTCACATCAATATGCATGATCCTGATGTGATACACTTGATTCTTTGTCAGATAAATGACACTTTAACTATCACAATGCAACTGAACTTCACCTTGCTCAACGCCCAATTCCTTTACTAATCGTGTAAGCCATAAAGCCTCTTTGACAGCTTCAGCTACTGCCATGTACTCTACTTCAGTTATAGACATAGTCACTATGAATTTAACTAATGACTTCCAACAAATAGGTCCTTCTGCAAGGATAAACATATATCATGTTGTAGACTGTATATAATCCATATCACATGCTAAAGCTGATTATGTGACCTGTTGTACTCTTCAAGTACTTGAAAATCCATTTGAATCTTTCCACATGATGCTTCTTGATCTGGATATAAACTTGTAAACTTGACTTATAGCTTGTGCCAAATCTGGTCTAGTGTAAACCATAACATACATTAAACAACCAATGACACTGGCTTACATAACGTTTGACATATACTCAACTTTTGCATCTGTCTTTGGATATTGGTCCAATGACAACTTAAAGTGATTCGCTAATGAAGTACTCACAACCTTCAAATTGCTCATATCAATATCTAGCAGTCTTATCCTTGTGAATTAACATATCAAGAAATATTCTTAGCAGCTCCAAAGTCTTTCATGTCAAACTCCTTTCCCAACATGATTTTCCATTCATTTGCATCATGTAAAAGATTAGCAGCAATCAACTTATCATCGATATACAATAACAAGAAAATAAAATAGCCATCATCAAGAATCCTAATATAAACACGACAATCAAAATCACACCCGATGTAGTCAATCTGAAGCATGTTTTGATGAATCAAAGCGCTTGTACCACTGCCTTGGAAATGCTTTATACCATATAAAGACCTCTTCAATTTACAAACTAGTCTGCTCTGTCAAGTATCACTTAAACCCTATAATTAATCTATGTAAATTTTCTCATCTAGATTACCGTGAAGAAATGTTGTCTTCATATTCATTTGCTCTTAATGCATGTCCCTATCGGCTATCAAGGCTAGCATTGCCTTGATAGAAGTATGTTTGACGACTAGAGAGAAAATATCATCATAGTCAATTCCCTTATGTTATGAATACCCCTTTGCTATAAGACGAGTCTAAACTTTTCTTCATCTTTTTCTATTATTGTTGGTATTTCTTGTACATCACTTCCAACCAATAGTCCTTTTCCCCTTAGGAAGCTAAACAAGCTCCCGAGTATAATTTTTCTTTAAGGATTCCATCTCATCTACTTAGCACTCATCAACTTACCTTTTTCCTACCTAGCTATAGACTCTCAAATGATGGATGGATCTTCAGAACTAGTAAGAAGTGCATAAAATTTCAAGTCTTTAAACTCGTACCTTTTTGGTGGCTTGATTTGATAGCTCTCTCGGTCATGTACTAGCGAGTCATCTTGTATTTCACCTGAATTTTAAGTGCTATTAGAGTCTAGTTAGGCTTGTGGTTTAGGTACTACCTGAGTATTGCTTACTTGTAGTGGCTTAACATCGACCTGAATCATCTTACTAGTAAAAGTTTCTCTCTCTAATCTTGACATATTTATTTTAAATGACTTCTTCAACATGAATTTCTCATCAATCACAATATCTCTAAAGATCACTATTTTTTAAAAATGGACCCCATAACTTTAACCCCTTCACACCTTTTGTGTAACTAACAAAGATACACTTCTTTGACTTTGGATCAAGTTTAGATCTATCTTCACTAGGTATATGCACATATGATATACACCAAAAAATCCTTAAATTGTCACGATTAATGGGGTTACATGTTCATACCTCATATGCAACTTTTTCTTCCAATGAAGCGTGTGGTGACCAATTAATAAGATAATACACCATGTTAATATCATCTGCCCAAAAACCCTTAGAAAGTCCAACATTTAATTGGAGAGATCTTGCCTTTTCAGTTAGAGATCTGATCATTCTTCTTGCCACACCATTCAGCTACGGTGTCTTCTGTACTGAAAAATGCATCTAGATACCATGTTATGCACACAAATTTTGAAAATTTGAGTTAGTGTACTCTGTCCCATTATCTGTCTACAAATACTTGATTTTTCTGCCATCTGATTTTCTACCTCTGCTTTCCACACTTTGATTTTGGTAAAAACTCTAGATTTATGTTGGAAATACACCCAAAATTTGCGTGAAAAATCATATGTAAAAGTCACAATATACTTGGAATCACCAATAGAGGGCTATTTGTTAGGCCCTCGCACATTAGAATGCACATAGTTTAGGATTCCCTCTATTTTGTATTTGTCGAATTTAAAACGAACACAACATTATTTCCCAAGTATACATTACTTGCACAAATCCAACTTACAACTACATACACCCTTAAGCAAATGCCTCTTATGAAATTATTTCATCACATGCTTAGTGAGATGACCCATACGCATGTGCCCCAGTTTCATTGCATCATCATCAGACTCAACTAGAGCAACATCACCTACAACAATATAAACCAATAGTTTGTATATTTACCTACTATCCTTTTTGCTCTCATAATTGTTAACGTATTCTTTCTAATCGTCATAATTTCCCTATTTCCATTAAACTTATATGAGAAACCATTTACATGTAGAGTACCTAGGGAGATCAAATTCTTTCTTAATTTTATAATATATCTGAAATAATTCAATGTTCGCATGCCACCCTTATCCATGACAATTTTAATTTGTCTAATTCCAGTGACAACACATGCTTTATTATCACCCAAATAGTCAAAATCAAAATATCTTGATCTGAATGTGGTAAATCACTCCTTATGTGATGTCATGTGATAAGAGCAACTAGAGATCAAGAATCTATGCTTCCATGCACTTTCTAGATGAAACCCAAAGAATATTTCCTTCACTGCAGAGTCATCAGTTTGAACCATGTTCGCATAATTGGATGAACCTTCTGTTTGTTTGGACAAGCTCTTCTCTAATCCGATCTGTTTGCAATTGAAACACTCTATTGTTTTTATGTTCTTGAACTTAGACCTCTTCTTCATAGAACCTGCTTTACTTTCGTTCCTCCTACGATCTTGACGTTCTTTTAGTTACAAACATTCACTTGAAGATCATTCCTCTTCATTATGTCTCCTTTGAGAGTGAGATTGAAGTGCAATAGTAATATCATCGAACTTAATAGAGTTTTCTCGTATGTAAGAGTTGTCACTAAGTGATCGAACGAACCAGGTAGCTAACACAACCAAATAATATCCTTTTCTTCTTCATTGACTGTCACCACAAGCCTCACCAAATCAATGATTATTCCATTGTAGGTATTGACATGTTGTTAATTATATCCTTCCTGCATCTTCAAGCTATACAATTGTTGCTTCATAAATAGTTTGTTCGTGAGCGTTTTGTACATACATTGACTTTACAATTTCTCCTGGACTTCCTTTGGAGATGTTAGGTCTAAGATATGATATGTCACCTCATCTCATATAAAAATGATCCATGCGCACTTATCCTTCATCTTCGTCCAATCAACTTATGTCGTGTCTTCCAGATTCTCCTCATGCAACGCCTTTTGAAGACCTTGTTGTGTCAATAGATACTTAATCCTTTTTTGCCATAATGCGAAGTTACCCATCCTTTCGAACCATGCAACCACAAATTTCGCACCAGAGTTACTCGTCATCTTATATACCAATTGTTAAAACAACACCACGATCTTAAAATAATTAAGAGAGAAATAACAAATAGAAATGCAAGATATTTGGTAACGAAGTTCAGCAAATGATGTATACGTCTCCAACTACAAAATAGTTGTAGTTCCTTAAATATTAATAATAAGGTTATGATTACAAAATACCTTTTAACGATATTACAAAGAGCTATTTCCCTCCCCACCCCTAGTTGCCCCCATAACAATCAGTTGGAAAAAACCGTCCACTTGATGCTACCTATGAGCCATAAGCAACAACGCATAATCTATAACGCATACTTATTTGTGTTCTTTCATTTTATCATATCGTTTATTGTTTATTGTATTAAGTAATGATGTTTTTTTCTTCAAAATCATGTGTAGGTCATTGTCTACATATTATAATGCATGGAGGTTTATCTCTGGTGTTTATAACATTCATTATCATTTATTGTTATGGCTCTTCACATTCTCAATGATAACGGTGACATTAGCTTTATCAACCAAACTCTTATTTGTCTAATTCCTAAGGTAAAAAGGCCTAAAGAACAAGGTCAGTATAGACCCATTGCGTTTTGCAATGCTTTATACAAGATAATTTCTTAAAGGTACACACCCCACACTTTGAGCCCTTTCCAAAGTGTTTTTGTCTCTAATAGAGTTATAACTAATAATTTTATTCTTGCTTATGAAAGCTTCCATAAAATGAAAATTCTAAAAGGTAAGTCAGGTAGAATTGGCTTAAAACTTGACATGTCTAAGTCTTACGACATCATCGAAAATAATTTCTTATCAAATGTGCTTCACTCTATGGGTTTTTCTACTAAATGGATTGCTAATGTTATGAAAATGCGTTACTATGGTTTCCTTTTCTATGTTATTAAATTGCCACCTCTTCCCTATTTTAGTCCACATAGGGAGTTTAAACAAGGCGACCCATATCTCATTACCTTTTTATCCTTTGTGAGGATGTTTTCTATGGTTTACTCATTAGAGCCCAAAAAAAGGAGCTCTCCATGACTTTAAAATTTCTAAAACCACCCGTTGCATATCCCATTTGTTTTACATTGATGATAGTATTTTGTTTTTTCGGGTGAATGAAAAAGAAGTCACTGAAGTTATGACAATCCTTAATGTTTATCATGCAAAATCTAATCAGAAAATTAATTATGACAAATTCGAATTATCCTTCAGCAACAATACCAACAACCCTATTAAAATCACTATTCAAGAGATGATGAGTATCCAGGTGGCTCCTAAAATCAAAAAGTATTTGGGTCTCCCTACTTCTTTTAGATATTTCAAAAAAAGAGCTTTTTGAACCTACGATTGATAAAGTCCAAAAAATGCAATGGTCGGAAAGAAATATGTCTTTCAAGTGGACGTAGATGTGTTCTTATCAAGGCACTAGCACAAGCTATTCCTACTTACTTGATGGATTGTTTTAAATTTCCTAAAGAGGTTTGTGGGAAGATAAAATGTTTAATTAGCCACTTTTGGTGGGGAAACTGTGATGACAAAAGGAAAGTACATTGAAAAAATTGGAATGTGGTATGCACGAATAAAGAGAAAGGTGAACTTGGCTTTAGAAACAACTCTTGATTTAATGATGCACTTGTTGCAAAACAAGGATGAAAGATAATTAGTAACCCCTCATCTCTTCTTAGTCAATGTCTTAAAGTGGGATATATCTCTAGATGTGACTTTTTGTGAAGAATTAAAGCCCACCCAAAACAACTTTACCACCTTCGAATAATTTATAATAATTTTCTTCTAATTACAAACAACTTTGAAAAAAGAGATATTAATTGTATTCCTCTCCGCCCTAGATGCAACCAAGACACAGAGAAAATAGATCACATGTTCAAACGTGTCATGTGGGCACAACAAATTGGTTTGGCTATCCATTGAATACAAGACTTGATTATAAGGGGGTTTTGATTCTATAGATCTTTTTCTAAGGGGGTTTTGATTCTAGATATTTTCTTTTGGTCTGAGAAGACAAATACCATCAGAAACTCATACACAACTGCGATGTTCTGTGTGCGTGAGTTCGAATCTAGGACATGATATCCAACATAATGATATCGGTATTTTTGTCGGTTGACATAGGATTTAAGAACCGAGTCTAGAGGTTCTAACAATGCCTCAAGCATCTTTTTTTCTTCAAAAAATTCTATAATTGCTAAATAAAATACATATTCAATCGAGTAACATGTACCTTTGCAATAAAATGTCATTTATATTTGTTGTTGTATTTCAATTAAATTAAATGTACAAAGATCAATAAGAATCAAACTCTTTACGAAAAATGTATTTTAATCAATTCAAAAAATATTCCTAATTTCATTGCAATATTTCACATAATTTTGAGTATAATATCAATATTGTCAAAAAAATAATAAAGGATTAAATTATTAAAATTAAAATTGTGATAAAAGTATCTGGTTATTTGTTGAATATGGTGTAGTATATGTAACCTTTGACATGCATCAGTAGAAATGATCAAAGTAGATATATTTTCTTGTAAAAATAAATTATTAGAATAAGATTTTTTTTAATTCAAATCATAAATACGTTTAAGTTAAAACATAATAATCTATAGAGAAATAGAAAACAGAATTTTTGTATGGACAATTGTTTAATTATATTTTCTCATCTATATTTACTGGTAAAATCTTCATATCCATGTTTATATTATTTATATAGATACTAAAAGAAACTTGATGTTTTCTTTTATAACTGTTATGTGTTATTTTTATTAAATTGTTAAAAGAAAATAATATCTTAAATTTTGAAGTTGACACACGAAATAAATATTTTTTATCTATTTATTTAAATATCTTTTTGATTCTTGCAATTATAATTTTTTTGATTTTAATCTTCGTAATTTTTTTTTTGTTTTATTCACATCTTTACAAATATAGTTTCATTTTAAAATAATCATTAGATCTCCAATATAATTAAAGGATAATCTTTTTAACCTAAAATTAATTCCAACTGTTTCATTTTTCTTTCTTAAAAAGTATCTAAAATTTGGAGGTTTAACCTAAAATCTAAAAAGAGTGTAATATTAGGAGTTAATTTTAAGTTATAAAATATTATAATTTAGTTATATTGTGATTTATTTTTAGATTAAAACAGTTATATGTAGATTTAACGTGTGATAGTTTTGTGACGGAAGTTGGATAAAAGAACTATTTTAAAATAAAATTATATTTGTAGGAATATAAACCAAACACAAAAATTTAAATATAATTAAAAAATTACTTAAAAATGAGAAGCTATATTGAATAATTTCTTATTAAAATTATTTTTTATATTTGATTTTTTGTAAAAAAAAGAAAAGAGTGATTTTTATAATTATAGACATACACGAAGCAAATCATAATTTTCTTAACAATCTTTTACTTAATTTTTCTAAATTATTGAATACCACATTTATTTATTTATTTTATCAGCTCTTAGGGGTTTAAAAAATGGTCTGTAATTGAAAAAAGGTCGCGACAAAAAAAGTAAAGGAAGCGGTTGTTATTATATTTTGCCGTGTTAAAGTTGTGAAGAAAAATTACAAAAAATGCATATGAAATGTTTGTTATTAATTCTCACCGAAACAAGTATAATTCGTAACACGTGACCGTTTGTTATCCATTATCTTTGTTTCTCGAAAAAAAAAAAAAAAAGAATCCGTCAACTTGCGTATTTCATTCAATTGAATTTCAGTTTTGTTGTCTTTGCTTGAATAGAAAATGGCGAACGATGATTTGAGATTCTTTGAATTGAACACAGGAGCTAAGATACCTTCTGTTGGTTTAGGCACTTGGCTCGCTGCACCTCGTGTTGTTTTTGATGCTATTTCTAATGCTGTCAATGTTTGTTTTTTTTTCCCCTTTAAGTTCGTTTTTAATTTAACCACTTACTTTTTATTTTTCTTATTTTTCATTTCTTTCATACCATAATGTTTTTTTTGTATTATTATGATCTTTTTTACTTTATGAATTTATTATTTTGTTAGGGGATAACTAATAATTAATGTTTTTGAATAACTTTGTTAATAATGCAGGTTGGATATCGCCATATTGATTGTGCTCAAATTTATGGCAATGAAAAGGAGGTGAGTGTTTGTTTCAAATAAATACTCTCTATAAGATGAATTATAAGCTAAAAGTATATGAAAAGTGATGTAAGGGAATTTAAGATCATATACATCAACTTTTCAGTTATTTTTTTTCGTTATATTTCATTGTAATCCCTGTGACCTGTTTTTATAATCATCATAGTTATGTGTCATAGTAGTACTTTTATGTTAATTAATTGTATTGTTTTCAAATTCAAATACAAGTAATTCAATGTATTGGAGTGAATTTAAGTTAGTGAATGAGAAAACCGTTGTAGGCAATGTTTTAAAAACAAAACCAAATCAGACAGTTTAACCAGTTGAGCTTTTAATCGGCACTATCTATGATTTGGTTATTTGATCGGTTCGATCACGGTTTTGTCTTAGTCCGAGCAGTTTAAAGTGGTTGAACTATGACCGGGAGGTTTTGCCGGTTCGATGCTGGTTTGGTTTTCAAAACATTGGTTGTAGATATCTTGTAACAGACAAGCCAAAAATGAAGATTTTATTTATGTTCAACAAACAAAAATATTAACTTAGTTTAAATAAATTTTTCAACAAGAGCTTATAAGAAATTATAATTGAAATAGTCCTGCAATAATTATGAGTTTTCTAACTAATAGCGTCTTGCATAAGTTGAAATGAGCTTCTACATCTGAATATTTTCAAAAGCTCTCTCATCTCACTTCTCCATAATCACTAATAACTTATAAGGGCTTTTTTGTTAGTTAAGGATTAAATACTATTGAGAAGCACCTATAAGTCAAAATCTAATTCAAATTGGGCTTTAATTCATCAACAAAAGTTCATTCAAGAGAGTTGTTCTGTTACAACCCCAGGCGGAATTGGAACTCATGTGTCTAGATTATTGGTTAACCTTTGGTAAATTTGATGTAGATTGGTGATGCCTTGAAGAAGTTGTTTGATGATGGAGTAGTTAAGCGTGAAGATATGTGGATCACCTCCAAGCTATGGTTTGTTTTTTCTATGTGTACTTTCTCAAGATTTTCTTAACTATTTTGGTTGCAAGGGTATTTATGCAAACACTCATTATGATAGCTTCCATGAGAGTTCTTAATTCATGTTATTGAAAACACAAATTAATAGGTAAGCTTCTTACAATAATGTCATGAATTATCTTTCAAAATATTTAGAGGGATTATTAATTTGAAGTTAACAAATTTGATTACGTAACTCAACTTTGCAAGATTACTCAATGTCGAATTTATCCTTACACAGAAAAAGAGAAATTTTGACCACTGAATCTCTTTTTTTGAATATAGTACTATTTTTCATCATAGATTATTGTTGTGGTTCTTGAACAATTTTTATAAACGACAAAAGAACTTTCTCAACATCAAAGGGTACAGACAACTGGGGTTTTGTTCAAATATGTATGACCGATATTTCAAATTGAAGGTGTGTTTGGTGTTTGACATGAGTCACCGCCATGACACTGCCACATGTGTAATTACTTTCCTTTTTAAAAATTTACTAGTGTCGACCTACCAGTATTGTGTCTAGTGTTCAATATGTGTGAGCGCTTCATAAATTGTTATTTCTTGCAAATTTGCTCTTAAACATGATTACATATAAAATCTTTTTATTGCACATGATTACATTCTTTAAAATGTAATGAAATCTGCTCATGTTTTAGGTGTACCGATCACTTGCCAAAAGATGTTCCAAAGGCATTCGATAGAACTTTACGTGATTTGCAGCTGGACTATCTTGATCTCTACCTTGTATGTAAATGACAACAAAATTAATTTCTTCCTACATCAAATCCTTTTATGTTCATAACATTATAATGTTACTGAAATCAAGTTCTTATATCAAGAATATTCCTTTGCATTATGTCTATAATCTTCTGTAGATTCACTGGCCAGTCAGCATGAAAAATGGACATCTTACAAAACCCGACATACCGAGCACATGGAAAGCAATGGAAACACTCTACAATTCTGGCAAGGCTAGATCTATAGGAGTCAGCAATTTCTCTGTAAAGAAGCTTCAGGATCTGTTGGATGTGGCAAATGTTCCTCCATCTGTTAACCAAGTTGAATTGCATCCTTCATTGCAGCAGCCAAACTTACATGCTTTCTGTAAATCCAAGGGAGTGCACTTATCTGTGAGTATGCAAATTTAATGTTGTATATGATTATATTATGAATGATATCATTAGATAAAGTGAGATTAGTTAATATTAAGATTTGCTTATATTTTAAACCACTTAATATGATTTTTTTTTTGTTTATATTCAAGACGTTTTGTTGCAAGTTGAATATAACTTAAGAAAAACTCTCATGATTCTTAATTGCAAGTTGAGTATAACTTAAGTAAAAATTTAAAGATTCCGATCTACTTATACCTACCAATGTTCTTATTCAGGGTTATTCTCCATTAGGTAAAGGACATGAGAGTAATATTCTTCAAAATCGAGTTCTGCACACGATTGCTGAGAAGTTAGGGAAGACTTCGGCACAGATAGCCCTTCGATGGGGACTACAAATGGGTCACAGTGTACTTCCAAAGAGCACAAATACGACAAGGATCAAAGAAAACATTGATCTGTTTGACTGGTCTATACCAGAAGATTTGTTACCTAACTTCAATGAAATTGAGCAGGCAAGTCACTTAAATGAATCTTATGGTCAATTTATATGGCTGAATTACAAAGTCTTTTTAATATTTTTTTCTATAACATTTTCATTGCTAGACAAGTATGATATTTTAAAATCAGTTTATCTGCAGGAAAAATATTGTAGACTGATATAACCTTTTCAGTTCATGCTGTATGCAACATTTTTGTTTTAGTCTACAATATTTTTTGGTTGATTTGGTTCACTTTGTTTGGTTCTAGTCCCTCGAGAAAATTGATTAGATTCATGCTGAGTTAGTCCCACATGTCATAATTTGGGGACTAAATCAATATAATTCAGATATTACAAGAACTAATTCAATGTATTATGAAACAAGATGAAACTATTTTACTGAATAATTCCTCATATATTGAAAAATGAAATGAATTGCTTTACAATGTAACATCTCAATCTCTTTATATACAATAGGAGAAAAGAGATGAGATGATGTGTAACTACCATAACAAAAATAACTAACTAATAACAACCTAGGACAACTATCTTATAAGCTATTACAAGCAAGCTCACAGTTAGCTTGACTGACAAGTAACTAACAAGCTGACTGGGAGACTGGCAAGCAGATAAACACATACTCGTGAGCCCATGAGCAAGCTGGCAGACTGGTGGAGCTAGCAGGCTAGTTGGTGAAGCTGACTGACCAGTAAAACTGAAAAATGATTGAGACTGGCACATGAGCCAAATACAAATAGACCAACTAATCTAATACCCCCTTATGAGCTGGAGCTTGATAAATATCAAGTAAACCAAGCTTAGAAACAAAATTGTTGTACTTTGGGAACAAGCTCTTGGTGAATAGGTCAGAAGTTTAGTTGTCGCTGGAGATAGGCATTAATTTAAGGATCTATCTTGAGACTTTTCCCTCACAATATGGCAGTCTATTTCCAAATGTTTGGTTCTCTCATGAAAGACTGGTTGTCACAAAATAACAATGTTGTTTGCCTTAAATTGATATTAACAATGTTGTTTGCCTTAAATTGATATGGAGGTCACTGAAAGGATAGATTAGCCATTGCATCTCACAAGTTCCTAATGCTAAAGCGCTACTTTCTGCCTCTGAAGATGATTTTGTCACTATAACTTGTTTCTTTAATTTCCAACAAATGAGGGAATGCCCAAGAAAGAAACAATATCCTGATATAGACCTCCTAGAATCTTTGCATGTGGCCCAATCTGCATCTGTGAAGCCAGTGAGCTTTACCTCATAATTTATGGGAAAATAGAGACCCTTCCCTGGTGCCTTTTTTAAGTATCTAAGGACTCTAATTGTTGCTTGATAATGTGTCTGACTAGGACTTGCCATGTACTGACTGAGTTGTTGGACTGCAAAAGTGATGTATGTGGTATTGTGGTTGTCAAGTATATTAGTTTTCCAATAAGTCTCATGTATTTAGTAGCATCTACACTAGGTGACCAATCTTGTTGTTGTAATCTTAGAGAAAAATCCATTGGTGTTGCAGCAGGTTTGCTGGCTAGCATACCTGTCTCTGTCAATAAATCCAGGTAGTACTTTCTTTGACAAAGAGAGATGCCACCCTTTGATTGTGCCACTTCTAACCCTAGGAAAAACTTCAAGGTTCCCAAGTCCTTGATGCCAAAGAGTTTCTGCAACCTATCCTTGATATGCTGAAATTCAGTCAAACTGTTCCCAACTAGGATCACATTATCCACATAAATAGCCAAAGCTGTGAAAGTATTTGATTTATGTTTGATGATAAGGGAATGATCTAATGACGCTTGGTGAAAACCATAACTCAGTAATATAGAAAACAACTTCTCACGCCACTGCCTACTAGCCTGCTTTAAACCATACAATGATTTGATTAGCTTGCACACTTGGTTTGTTTTGTTGGCAGTAATTCCATATGGTAGCTTCATGTGTACATCTTCATGTAGGTCTCTATGTAAGAATGCCTTGTTGATGTCAAGTTGGTGAAGATGCCAGTTAAAAATGGATGCTAAAGCCAATAGAAGTCTAATAGTTGTCATTTTAGTGATTGGACTGAAGGTGTCAAGGTAGTCCAATCCTTCTCTTTGGTTATATTCTTTTACCACAAGCCTTGCTTTGTATCAGTCTATAGTCCCATCTTGCTTTCTTTTGATTTTGTAGATCCACTTGCTCCCTATAGGTTTGACTCCAAGGGGAAGGTCCACAATCTCCCTTGTGTTGTTGGTTTCCAGAGCCTTCAATTCTTTTTCCATGTCTTCATTCTAGCATTGATGCTTACTTGCCTCCTCATAATTCTATGGTTCTGTTTCATTTTAGACAGACAGAGAAAACTCCTTGTAAGAAGGAATAAATTAGCATGAGAAACATAATTACAAATAGCATAGGGTGCACCTGGTTTGATTGTTGAGTGACTTGTAATTTGGCACTCATAATAGGCTGGTTGATGCCTCTCCCTTTCTGATCTTCTTATGTGCTGATTGTCATTATTATCTTGGTCCTGCTGAGCAATGTCATCATTACCTTGCTCAGGTTCACAAGTTTGTAAGGTTAGGGCATGCCCCCCTCCAAATCATGATCAAAATGAGCTTTATGCAGCTCAATATCAGTAGGTTCACTTGTATTAATAGGAATGCAGTCCCGATACTTTAAATTTGAATTTCTTGGACTATAAGGAATGATGAGCTCTTCAAACACCACATTCCTATAAGTTATTACAAGCAAACTCACAATTTGCTTGACTGACAAGTAACTAAAAAGCTGAGCGGGAGCCTGGCAAGCAGATAGACACATACCCGTGAGCTCATGAGCAAGCTGGCTGACTGGCAGACTAATGAGCAAGCTGGCTAATTGGTAGACTGATGAGCAGGTTGGAAGATTGGTGGAGCTAACTGGCATAGGCTGGCTGGTGATGCTGAGGCTGACTGATAAATAAAACTGAAAAATGATACAGACTGACACATGAGCCAAATACAAATAGACCAACTATTCTAATACAACATGGTTCAAATAATACAAGGACTATAATCAAAACAATGAGGATCAAAAGAAAATGTTCTTGTTTTAGGGACTAAAATAGGTGTATATTATAGGAACTAACAAATTATTTTAGCCAATGTTCTAATTGTCAGAAGTAGATAAAATCTAAGGATGAGTATAATTTAAACATCAAACTGTTAGAAAGGATTTAATTGTAGCTCACTCCAACTATAGGAAAAATGTTTTGTTTATAGTCTTTATGTGTGTTTGGTTCTGTGATGACAAAAATTAATTGTGACTGAATTAGTTTTATGAAATTGATTTTAGTTGAAATTAAATTGAAAACGTAAAGCGATTTATGTTTAAATAAATTAATGAACAAATTATTTTTATCTATTTATATTTGGATTAGAATTGGTTTTGGGTGTGTATATATGTTAATAAATTTGAAAATTATTCATATGTTACAATAGAAGCTAGAAATATTAGCCTTTAGGTAGAATTGATATTTCGGATTGGAATCAATTCTAAAGTTAGAAGCCAATTGGACTATAGTCAGTACATCTAGACTATCTAATATTTGATATTGCACGGTTCAGTTTTCAAGTTTGGATTTTAATTTTTTTTAATCTAAAATTTGAGCTTAAAATTTGGATCATCCCATTTTGATTGGACAGTCCAAATGTGACGATAGACATTGTTTCATTTCAACTTTCTCATTTACTAACACAGGAAAGAGTAGTTCCTGGAAGAGAATTTGTTAGCAAGACATCTCCTGGGTACAAAACAATTGAAGAACTCTGGGATGGTGAGTAAGAGACAGATTTCACCTGGGTACAAAACAGTTGAAGAACTCTGGGATGGTGAGTAAGAGACAGATTCCATATTGGCCACTGCTTTTCTCTTGTTGAATGCAGAATGAGCTGACTTTTTTGTGACTGTTGTAATAATTTATTTAGAATGTATTCTTATAAGTTGGGAATTAAGTTGTGTTATTGAAGATTTGGTCTTTGTGTTTAATAATAGATTTGGGATTAAGCTGTTTGGGTTCTGGAATATCTTATTCCTCATTGGAATAGTTACGATGTGTTTATCTAAGTTTGGATTTTCCTTGTAGGAATAGTTAATGTCATGTCCTATGGATGTTATAGCATATCCTTTAAGTATTAAGAAGTTTAGTTGCGATAGATTTTGATAATTTATTTAAACAATAAAAAAATGTAAGAAATTTATTATCATTAAAATATAGCATATCCTTAAAGATAAATTATTATTATTATTATTATTATTATTATTATTATTATTATTATTATTATTATTATTATTATTATTATTACTTTAGTCAAAAGTGACCATCATGTTTTGTCGGGGAGTCTTTAATGATAACAAGGTGTTGTCATATCTTGTCTTCTTAATAATTCAGATACCTTTAATGTCATTTTTGTTTCTCAATAATTTAATTTCATCATGTCTCCTTAATAATTCTGCTACCTTTAATGTCACATTTTGTTTTTCAATAATTTAAAGGTCTTCTATTCCTTCAGAGTCTTCATTATTATTATTTTCAGACTCAGATATTGCCGCTTGTAATTTATTCAAAATTCTTTTTTATTAGAAGATGATGATAATTCTGCCATAATCTTGGACTTTTCAGCCAAGAATTGTCCTTCTTGAATGTTCTTTTTTGATTTAATATGAAATTTAGGATTTCTTCTAAACCATTCTAAGAGTGTAGAGCCCTTTAATAATTCTGGATTAAATTTGTTCCACCATTTGATTTTAATAATTCTGAATACCAAGTTAATATTAGAATCAGGAATTGATAATTCTTTTCTATATGTCCACGAAGTAATCCATGAAATACCAAAGCTTGCATGAAACATTAATATCTTCATATGATCTTGAAAATTAGTTTCTTTAACAAATTCTTGGAATGTTGATTCAACAAATTCTGGGTAAATTTTTGGCTCAGGTCCTCATTCATTAAACCATTTAATAAACCATGATGGGAATTGTAACGAAATGTCTTTTTTAAACCAAATGAACCAGGAATGCTCAAAAGGTTCTTGTAATAGCATGTTTGTCCATGCTTCCATATAATCATAATAAGAATATTCCTGAGGAGTAAATCTTCTGGAGAATTTCTTTAATGCTGAAGGGTGATCTTTCCAATCTGTTGGTGATAATACCTTTAATATTTTAAATTTTGAAAAAATAATTTTTTGTTTGTCATTTTTGTCGTAGGTATGAGTAATTTCTATTGAATCAGTATCAACTAAAACAAACTCATAGAATAATCTTGTTTTCTCTAGGGTGGCTGGTAGATAATGAAATCCGTGAGGATAATAATGAGAAACAATCTAAAGTAATGATTTGCTTAATGAATATTCAGGTTCCACAAGAAAAAGTATTTTCTTGTAATCATTTTCTATAAATGGACAATTTAAGTTACTAGGGAGTGTGTAATAGGGTAATTTTTTTGGTTTTTGTGTTGTAGGATTTAATTGGGATGACGTGTTTAAGGAAAATTGTAATGGTGAGATTAATTGGGATTGGATTGCGGGTCTAATTGTTTTTGGTTGTATGGAAGTTGTTGGGTAAAAAGATGGTAATGCTAAGGGGGTTAATGGAGTAAACCTGTTTTGGTTTGGTAATGGGGAGGAAGAAGAGGGAGTTTGTAATACCTGTTTCATAATAGGTGTTTTGTAATTTTTTCTTCGGTAATTGGGGGTCCATACTTATCTTTATGACTCATTGTGCTTTCCTTGTAAAAATTCTCTTGTAAGAAAATCTGGTAATGAGTTTTTCTCTCCTTTAATATGTTCTATTTTGAAATCAAAACAAGAAAGTAAAGATTGCCATCTGACAAAAATATGTTTAGAAACCAGGTTTTTAACATCATTTTGCAAAACATCTTTTGCTGCTTTACAATCAGTTTTTAATAAAAATTTCTTCGAAAATAAGTCATCTTGAAATTTGGTAATGCATAAAACAATTGCCAAAATGTCTTTTTTAATAATATTATATTTTAATTGGGATGTGTTCCATATTCCAGAGTAATATCTCACTACTTGCTCTTTTGGGTTTCCTGGTAATCTTTGTTTTAACACTCCTCCATAACCTAACTCTGATGAGTCAGTCTCTACTATTAATAGGGCTTGAGGGTTTGGAATTCCTAAGCAAGGTAATTTTTTAATTACTTGTTTTAAGGTTTTGACACTATCTGTCATAGTCTCATCCCATTTGGGTGGATTTTTTCTCAGTCTTTTAAATAAAGGTGAACATATAATCCTAAGGTTGGGAATAAAGTCTGCTACATAATTTACACATCCTAAGAATCTTTGTAATTGAGTTTTGTCCTTTAATTCATTAGGAAAATTTTCTCCAAATTCTATTGATCTACTAATTGGTGTTATTGTTCCTTGATAAATGTTGAATCCTAAAAATATAATATTATCCTGAAATAGTCTCATTTTCTTGGCTGACACCACTAATCCATTTTCTTTAATAATATTAAAGAATTATTTTACATATTCAAAGTGTTGATTAATACCTTTTGAAAATACTAATACTTCATCTACGTATACAATACTAAAATGTTGGTAATTATTAAAAATATCATTCATAATATTTTGGAATTCACTAGGTGCATTCTTTAATCCGAAGGGCATAACATTCCATTCGTAATGTCCAAAGGGCATAACAAAAGTTGTTTTATATTCATCTTCTTCTTTTATTTGTATTTGGTAATATCCTAATTTCATGTCAAATTCAGAGAATACCGATGAGCTGTATAATCTACTTACTAAATATTTTTTATTGGGTATTGGGTACCTAATCCATTGTAATACTTTATTTAATGGTTTATAATTTATAACTAATCTAGGTTCTCCTCTTTCTAATTTTGTTGAGTTCATTACATAGAACCCTGCACAACTCCAGGGAGACTTACTGAGTCTTATTAATCTTTTATCTAAGTATTCTTGTATTTCCTTTTTACAATAATCTAGGTATTGTTGATTCATTTGTATTGGTCTTGCCTTAGTGGGAATGTTTCTTTCATTAAAACTGGGTTCATAAGGAAGTGAGACCACATGCTTCTTTCTTGTCCAGAAAGCATTGGGGTGATCTGCACAAATTTCTTTTTCAAATTTATCTTGTAATTCTTTTATTTTATCTTGTATAATTTTATTTTGTAATTGTTCTTCTATTCTTTTATAATGAATCTCTTTGGTTTTTAATTCCTATTTGTTTCTTCTTTTGAGAGATTAAATTAATTTTATTAAGACTTGATGTTGATACTTCTTGTAACATATTTAATTCTTTAATTTTGGATTTTTGAACAAATTCAAATTTTATTGTTTTACCTAATGCTGTTGTAGTAAGATCTTCATGTGATACAATGAATGGGTATATTAATGCTAAGAAAGTGTTTCCTATAATTACACTTTATCTAATGTCTTTTACTAATAAAAATGAAGTATGATAACAAATTCCATTTTTACATACCTTTGCACCAGGTAATTTATAAGTAACACCTAATCTAGAACCATTGGCTCCACTTAATCTTTCTAGGGTTTTTTTCCGTAATATTTAGTGGATATTAATCCTAGCTTCTTGGATACAATTAGAGTCTGCACCAGAATAAAAAAATGCAATAAACTCAAATTTTTTATTTTTAATAATTATGGTTATTGGGCAGTACCATTTGTGTACAATTAATTTATTTAACAAAAATAAATAAGGTTCTTTTTCTTTTATATCATTATTATTACTACTACTTTCTAACTTATGTTGTTGTTCTAATATACTTTTTCCTTTTAATTCTAAATACTTAACATCTAATTCTAAATCCTTTTGTTTTAATAATTGAATTTCTTGTTTTATAGAAGTAATTTCATTCTCTTTTATATCATTATTATTACTACTACTTTCTAACTTATGTTGTTGTTCTAATATACTTTTTCCTTTTAATTCTAAATACTTAACATCTAATTCTAAATCCTTTTATTTTAATAATTAAATTTCTTGTTTTATAAAAGTAATTTCATTCTACAAGTCTTTAATACTAATTGGTGTGGTAATAGTGGGTTTAAATCTATTCATTATTTCTTTAAATTCTACTTTATGAACTATTTCCTTTTCCATTTGTTCTTTTTCTATAATTCCTTATATTTGAATCATAAATTCTTCCTTTTAATTTGAATTAGGCATTTTTCTTAATATTTCTATAAGAGTACTAGCTTGATCTGTAGTAATCATATTAATTCCCTTAATACAATCATTACAATTATATAATTCTGGACCTAAATAATAATTTTCTTATGAACTTTCTTCTGATTCTAATTTTTCCAATATATTATTATCATATTCTTCTTCATAAGATGATTCTTCCGAAGAACTAGAGGATTCATCAATCAACATAATTCCTTCTAATATATTAATAAGACTTTCTTTTAATTCTTTTTGTATTTCTAATTTACTAATTTTATTAATTTTTTGTTTTACTCTACAATTTTTTGCATAATGTCCTAGTCTTCCACATCTAAAACATTTAATTTCTTGTTTATTAAAGACTTTTTTATTAGTTCTTTTAATTTTTTGTGTTTTCTTTATTGGTTCTTTTGAGGCGTAATTATTATTATAATTTATTTTTCTCATAATGTATAAATGTTTGTTTTGGATATTTTTTCTTTATGTTTTTATTGGGAGCTTTAATTGTCTCTATTCCGAATTGTTCACAAAAGGATCCTAATTCTTTTCTACTTTGCACTACTCCTGATCTAATTTTATTTTGTATTTTAAAATCTGTGTATATTTCTATTTTATTATTATTATTATTATTATTATTATTATTATTATTATTATAATAATAATAATAATTATTATTATTATTATAATAATAATAATAATTATTATTATAAAAGTATATAAAATTCATTCCTTGACCATCTCCAATGAGTTGGTCAATTAGCGTCCACATTACCATAATTGAAATCACCGTTTTCCTTATCAAAATTATGTCTTGATCTTTTCCTCTTTAGTTTTAAGTGATTGTTGGTATAAGTTATCAAAATATTTTGAAAAAAGTTTTTTGAATTTTTTTTTACACCTACTTTGTTCTAGAAATGTTGAAATGAAGAAATAAAAAAAATGGTAACCTTTTTTATATATGAGAGTATTTTAGTATTTTCCTTTATTTTTTGAGGTACTTAGATAAATGAGAGGGTACAGGGTAAAATTTTCAATATTTTGGTAAATGACAACTACGAGTCCAGTCCAATGACCTTTGCCTCCACAACAATAATTAAAAAAAAAAATCATTAACTTTGTTACTTTGTCCACCTTTTTTCGTTTTTATTATTTTCAATATTTTTTCACTTATGGTGAAAAAGTTGGGTTCGTATGAACAACCAAGACCGTGTGTCGCTACATTCACTTTTAGGAGTGGAGCAATAACATTTGAACAAATTTTCTGTATTTACATTAAAAGTTCATTATTTTGTTCCGTCACAAAAAGAAAAAAAATCAAGTTATAATGCTTCTATTCAAAGCTCTAGGAGCAGCTTGCTGCATGCCATACAAAGTTTTTCTCAATTTTAACCCCTTATCCTCCTTTTCCTTGATCACAAACCCCAACCTCTTAAAATTAAAATTCATACTTGACCTCAAGTGACACATCTCCCAACCTCTTGCCCGAGCTTAGGCTATTACAAGCCTAATTGTTCAATCCTTGCAACTAGAAAAAATACTTAAGAATACGCATTCCCTACCCTTTGTAGAAATCATTTGGTATTAAAATAGCTTTGTACTTGGTAATTGAGCCATCTGGGTTTAGTTTAAGCTTGTAAACCTGTAACATCCCGCTTTTTTGAGACATTAACTAACGAAATTCTAAACGAAAAGATACAAATTCGTTTTTTTTATAAGATTATCTTAAATACTCATCTATCTATTATATATAATATATTAAAATAGACTCATACAATTCAAAATATTCTACCACCTCATTCAAATATTGCCACATCAAAAAAAAAAAATCTGATGCGACACATCTAACAAACATTCTTCCTCTTTCTTATTGCAATTTATATTTAGCACAAATTTTATTACATTTTTTTCATATAATATTTTGTGAAACTATTCATGTGCCATAAGTTACAAATTACAATATAATAAATCTATTATATATATTAAAATAGACTCCTACAATTCAAAATATTAAGACACCTCGTTCAAATATTGCCACATCAAAAAATATTATAGAAATCATTTGGTAATAAAATAGCTTTGTACTTGGTAATTGAGCCATCTGGGTTTAGTTTAAGCTTGTAAACCTGTAACATTCCGCTTTTTTGAGACATTAACTAACGAAATTCTAAACAAAAAAGATACAAATTCGTTTTTTTATAAGATTATCTTAATGTTCATCTATCTATTATATATATATATATATATATATATATATATATATATTAAAATAGACTCATACAATTCAAAATATTCTGCCACCTCATTCAAATATTGCCACATCAAAAAAAAAATCTGATGCAACACATCTAACAAACACTCTTCTCTTTCTTATTGCAATTTATATTTAGCACAAATTTTATTACATTTTTTTCATATAATATTTTGTGGAACTATTCATGTGCCATAAGTTACAAATTACAATATAATAAATCTATTATATATATTAAAATAGACTCCTACAATTCAAAATATTTTGACACCTCATTCAAATATTGCCACAACAAAAAATATTGATGTGGCACATCTAACAAACACTCTTCATCTTTCTTATTGCAATCTAATATTGCATATAAATTGCATATCAAAATTTTACTTTTAAAACTAAATAATTTTCCTACACAATAATAATAATAATATTAAAACACCATTTTCAAAATTATCCATCATCACAAAGCCATTTACTAAAATCAGTTTTTTTTTTACTAGTGACAACAATAACAATTTTACCATAAAAATCAATTTATTTTCTACAGAAGATCAAGAAGAGATTTTGTTCTATTAACAATGAAAAATGGTTAGACACAGTAAATATGATTGTAATTAAAGAGTTCTTACTTGATGGGATGATTCACTAAATTCTTTTGAGGTTTTCTTTAATTTCTTCCTTTTTCTCTCCCAAATCTTTTCTTTTTCTTTCTTTCTTGCAGATAGGTTGTTATGAGTATTCATATTGAGAATGGGAGACGTCGTTGTTTTTTCTTCTTCTATCACTAGAATTAGGGAATTTAACCTAAGCCCATTAAGACCCTAAATATTCACTCCAAATATAAAGTAATTTTGTTTTTAACGTCTTCTTTCTTTTCTAGTATTATTGTTATTATTATAAGATTTTTTTTTTTCAAATACGTAGCAAAATATTCGGTCAGATTAAATACATCATGTCATACACATATATATTTTTTAAAATAATAATTGAATAAAAAATATAATAATAATAATAATAATAATAATAATAATAATAATAATAATAATAATAATTATAACAACAACAAATAGACTCCTACAATTCAAAATATTGTGCCACCTCATTCAAATATTTCCACATAAAAAAAAAAATCTGATGTGGCATATCTAACAAGCACTAATCGTCTTTCTTATTGCAATTTATTTTTAGCACAAATTTTATTACATTTTTTTTATAATATTTTGTAGAACTATTCATGTGCGATAAGTTACAAATTACAATATAATAAATCTATTATATATATTAAAATAGACTCGTAAAATTCAAAATATTATGCCACCTCATTCTAATATTACCACATCAAAAAAAATTGATGTGGCACATCTAACAAACACTCTTCCTCTTTCTTATTGCAATTTATTTTTAGCACAAATTTTATTGCATTTATTTCATATAATATTTTGTGGAACTATTCATGTGCCATAAGTTACAAATTACAATATAATCAATATCAATTATTTGACACTCATTGCTCCTCAATTATTATTGATAACGGTTATTTCTCCATAAATCTATTATCTATTATCTATTATTTATATTAAAATAGACTCCTGCAATTCAAAATATTGTGCCACCTCATTCAATTATTGCCACATCAAAAAATATCTGATGTGCCACTTCTAACAAACACTCTTCCCCTTTCTTATCGCAATTTATTTTTAGCACAAATTTTATTACATTATTTACATATAATATTTTGTGGAACTATTCATGTGCCATAAGTTACAAATTACAATATAATAAATATCAGTTATTCGACACTCATTGGTCCTCAATTATTATTAATAACGGTTATTTCTCCATATATATCTTCAAATTGAATATAACATTGTATCATTACTGGAAATTTTTTTTTTAATGAAATCTACAATATCTATCACATGTCACTTATTAGAAAACTAAAATTAATATTTAAATCAAATAGAGAGATCTAATTTACAATTAGGCCATCAATTTGTTTTTCTATTTTTTCTTATTATATCTTTACTGATATCTATCACATGTCACTTATTAGATAACTAAAATTAATATTTAAATCAAATAGAGAAATATAATTTAGAATTAGGCCGACAATTTGTTTTTCTATTTTTTTCTTATTATACCAGTACTGATATGGACTTAGAGAAAAATTTATATATTTTCTGATATATATATATATATATATATATATATATATATATAAATAGGTTGGTCTATCACGTCTAATAGATTCTTTTTTTTTTGTAAGTCTGAGTCTGGTCTATTTAAATTAATAGGCTTTTAAAAAAGACTGAATATAACCTTTTTAATAAAAAAGTCAGGGCATAATTATGTCAAACCATAGGCCCTGATCGTCATCAAAACAAGCATCATCAATATATAACTTTGTGTAGCATAAATATTTTTTGTTCTATTTAAGATAAGAAAATTTTACCCCATACCCCCTTAATTATACCTATACCCCCAAATCAAAAATGAAATGACGATTTTACCCTTGTTTAAATTATAAAACTTCAAAAAATTTACCATTTTTATTTCATGTTTTCAAGAACTCAAGATTGAGTTTTTTTTCTAAACTTCTGGAGAACTTGAATACAAGTTTTCCGGTACAAAGATATACTCCGGAAAACTTGTTTGAAGTTCTCTGTTACAGAAGCCTCTTCCGGAAAACATTTTTTTGAAGTTCTCCAGTATAGAAGCCTCTTAAGGAAAACATTTTTTGAAGTTCTCTGGCACAAAACACTATTCTGGAAAACTTTTTTGAACTTCTCCGGTACCGAGGCTTGTTCTGGGAAACTTGAAGTTTAATTTTTCGACAACGACAACGATTTATGGTGTATTAATTATTAATTATGTTGTATTAATTATTATTTATTACGGTGTATTCATTATTTATGATATATTGTTTATAGTGTATTCATTATTTAATGGTGTATTAATTATTAATTATTTATGGTATATTATTATTTAAAATTATTTATGGTGTATTATATATGGTATATTATTATTTTAAAAAAATTGTGTGTACCGGAAGTCTTTTTTAGAAAGTTTTCCAGAAACACTTATGTATCGGAAATCTATCCAATAAAGTTTACCGGTAAAAATGTTATGTACCGGAAAACTTGAAAACATTTTCAGAAAATAATGTCTGTACAGGAATTCTTCATAAAAGTTGTAAACTACATGTTTTTGATGATGACAAGACCACCAACTATGGACAATGCAGCAAGATCAAAAAGAAGATCAAACCATCTTGAATAAGCTTCCAAATCCAAATAATAAATGATTAAATGTAAAGGTATATGATACAAATCAATAGTTCAAATACATGAGAACAATTCATATTTACATATGCATTTAACATGTTTTCGAAAATCAAAAACAACATTAACAAATCATTTAAAATCATATTTTTGACAATTTGCATAAGTGTATTCGAATACAACTTAAGTCAGAGGCAGAACGTTAAAGGGTGTATTCGACTACACCCATCTGTAGTCGAATACAAGCTAAGTCAGTGGCCAAGTGTATTCGACTACACCCATCTGTAGTCGACTACAAGCTAAGTCAGTAGCCAAATGTATTCGACTACACTCATATGTAGTCGAATACAAGTTAAGTCAGAGGCTAAAATACATTGATCTGTATTCGACTACACTGATGTGTATTCGAATACAAGGTGTAAAATTCGAATTTTTTAAACGTTACAAAGATGTGTATTCGAATACACATATACTGTATTCGAATACACCTGGAAACATTACAATTTTTCAGATCTGGAATGCCTCTAGAACATTGTAATTTTTCATCAAACCTCTTGGATCAATGGCCACGAATCTGAAAGGATGTTTTATGGAGTATAAATACCCCATAACTTCAGATCAAAAATTAACCATCCTTGAATTAATTCATTTGAACAACTTTGAACAAAATTCTGATTTTTCTAAGTACTTGCATTAGATTTTCATATCATTCTAAAAAGTTCTCAAGTACTTGAATTACTATTGAGTTGTTTATCAATATACCACATCTTAGATTTATTCAAACCTTATTGTATCATTTGTACAAGTAAGATAGTGGTGTGCTATCTTAGAAAGAATTGTTAGAAGTTTTGTAGCAAGAATCCCAGGGTGGGAATTGTACATTTTCTGACAAGTAGTTGATTAATCTCTTGTGGTGTGCAAGAGGACTGGACGTACCCTTGGTTATAAGGGGAACCAGGATAAATCTTATCGTGTTCATTTACTTACTGCACTTGTTATTAAGCCTTGTTCTTAAACTCAGAAAATCTGATTACCATATCACTAAAAACAAGAAAATTTACTAACACCTAATTCACCCCCCCTCTTAGGCGTACTTTCATACTTACAATTGGCATCAGAGTAGGTTAAGGTAACTTATTCCTCGATCAATTACTCATGGCTTCCGCACAACCTGTCTTTAGAGATGGTGGTAGCAGTACCAAGCCACCATGTTTTGTTGGAGAGCACTACGATTTTTGGAAAATCCGTATGCAAGCATATCTCGAAGCACAAGGAGATGACATATGGGATGCCGTTGAAAATGGTCCTCATATTCCAAAAACTGTCATCAATAACAAAGAAGAAATAAAAATAAAAAATTCTTGGACGGATGAGGATAAGAGAAAAGTGCTTTTCGATAAAAAGGCTAAGAACATATTACAATCTGCACTAGGAATGGATGAGTTTTTCCGCATATCTCACTGTAAAACAGCAAAAGAAATATGGGATACGTTGGAAGTAACTCACGAAGGCACCATTGAAGTAAAAAGATCCAAACTCAACACACTATCACAAGAATATGAGTTATTTCGCATGCAGCCCGGAGAATCTATTTTAGATTTACAGAAAAGGTTCTCCCATTTAACCAATCATTTGACAGCACTTGGAAAAATCTTCACAAATGATGAACTAAATCTAAAAGTACTAAGGTCATTGACAAGGGCATGGCAACCAAAAGTTACAGCAATATCAGAAAAGAAAAGCCTATCCAAGATGTCTCTTTCTGCACTATTTGGAAAACTTCAAGAGCATGAAATCGAACTCGGAAGGCTAGAACAAAATGAAAGTCAAGAAAAGAAGAACAAAAATATTGCGTTAAAGACTGAATCAAGAGAACAAAGCAAAGAGAATGATTCAGATGAAGATGAAAATATTATCCTTCTTGTTAAGAAATTTGGTAAATTTCTTAAAAACGACAGAACATTCAAAAAGAAAAGCTTCAAGAAGAAAGATAATTCTACATCAAATCAAAATTTCACTTGCTTCGAATGTGGAAAACAAGGACATATTAAAGCAGACTGCCCAAATATTGCTAAGAAGAATTTCAACAGAAAGAAAGACTTCAAGAAAGCATACATAGCTTGGGAAGACAATGAAGTAAGTTCATCTTCAGAAACAGAAAGTGAAGAATGCGCCAATGTTGCATTAATGGCCTCGCATCAATCAGATGATGAAGAGGTTAGTAATATAGACTCTCCTCTTTATAATAAGACTAATACTGAATTAATTATAGAATACAATGATGCTCAAAACGCAATAAAAGAATTACTCATTGAATGTAAAAATCTATGTAAACTAGTATCAACACAAAAGAAACAAATCTCAAGTTTACAAGAAAAAGTTGATATTATGGAGAAAAATTCTGAAAAACTAAAACAGAATTCTGCATGCAATAAATGTGAATCCCTCTCTTTCGAAATTGTTCAATTAAATAGAGTAATTGAACGATACGAAAAGGGACAATTAGGATTGGAAAATGTTCTAAACATGCAAAGATACTCAAATGATAAAAGTGGTCTTGGATACTCAAAATTTGATAAACCAAATTTGAACAAAACTATTTTTGTTAAAGCAGGTAGTCAATCTAATCAAGATAAGATTATAGTTATGAAAAAGGATGATCTTTATAATAAGAAAATTATTCAAAATAAATCTCATACATATGTTACTAACAGTAGATTTAATCCTACTTGCTCTTATTGTGGTCTTCATGGTCATACACCTAATACATGTCATATTAGAAATATTAGTGTTCCAAAAGGTCATTTCATATGGGTAAAGAAAGGTACTAACCATCAAGGACCCAAAGCACATTGGGTACCTAATAAAGTTTGATTTCAATTTTGTAGGTAAGCAAACAAAAGACTTCAAACATGTGGTACTTGGATAGTGGCTGCTCTAAACACATGACGGGTGATATAACAAAATTTTCAGCTTTAACACTTGAGTCAAAGGGACATGTAGTATATGGAGACAACAACAAAGGAAAAATTTTAGGCATTGGAAAAGTTGGTACAGCACCATCTCCCTCAATTGAAGATGTCTTATATGTTGAAGGTCTAAAACATAATCTCATAAGCATCAGCCAGCTTTGTGACAAAGGATACAAGATAGTTTTTAATAAAGATGAGTGCGTCATCCAAAATGAAGCTACAAATGAAACTCAGTTTGTTGGTAAGCGTTTCAAAAACATTTTCATACTTAATTTTGAAGATTTATCCTTGAAAATGAAATGTCTTTTGGTAAGCGACAATAATGATGCTTGGCTATGGCATAAGAGATTTGCTCATATTCACATGGATCATTTAAACAAATTGGTCAAGCATGATCTTGTTGTAGGCTTACCAAAAATAAAATTTATAAAGGATAAATTATGTGACGCTTGTCAAAAGGGCAAACAAACAAAAAGTTCTTTCAAACCTAAAAATGTTATTTCAACTTCTAGACCGCTACAATTGATACATATGGATTTGTTTGGTCCATCAAGAACCAAAAGTCTTGGTGGAAACTCATATGGACTAGTTATTGTTGATGATTACTCAAGGTTCACTTGGACCTTATTTTTGGCAAATAAAAATGAAGCTTTTAAGGCATTTAAAAACTATGCCAAGCTAGTCCAAAATGAACAATCTGCCAAAATTGTATCAATTAGAAGTGATCATGGAAGGGAATTTCAAAATACTTCATTTGAAGAATTTTGTGAAGAAAATGGTATTTTTCACAATTTTTCTGCACCAAGAACACCACAACAAAATGGGGTCGTTGAGAGAAAGAATAGATCCTTAATAGAGCTTGCTAGAACTATGCTAAGCGACTCAAATCTACCAAAATACTTTTGGGCAGATGCTGTAAACACAGCATGCTATGTTTCCAACCGGGTAATTATTAGGCCAATTCTTAAGAAAACTCCATATGAACTTTACAAAGGTAGAAAACCCAATATCTCTCACTTTCACATTTTTGGATGTAAATGTTTTGTGTTAAATAATGGTAAAGACAACCTTGGAAAATTTGATGAAAAAGCTGATGAAGGTATATTTCTCGGTTACTCTTTATCTAGTAAAGCATTTAGAGTCTTTAATAAAAGAACCTTATTAGTTGAAGAATCAATGCATGTAACCTTTGATGAAACTAACCCCATAAAAGAAGAAAATATTATTTCTTGTGATGATGATGATGTTTTTGAAAGTAATGATCCAAGCAAAGAACTTCAACAAGAAAGTGGAGTCAATATTGAAAGGCAAAGTGATGATCTTCCTAAAGAATGGAGAACCCATAGATATCACCCTATTGACAACATCATAGGTGATATAAATAAAGGAGTCACAACAAGGTTAAAATTGCAAGATGCTTGCTTAAACATGGCGTTTGTTTCTCAAATCGAACCCTCCAAAATTGGTGAAGCACTTAAAGATGATCAATGGATACTTGCCATGCAAGAAGAACTCAATCAATTCGAAAGAAGCCAAGTTTGGGAACTTGTTCCTAATCCTGGAAATAAACACATCATTGGTACAAAATGGGTGTTCAAAAATAAACTAGATGAGAATGGCATAGTTGTTCGCAACAAAGCTAGATTGGTTGCTCAAGGATACAATCAAGAGGAAGGGATAGACTTTGACGAAACATTTGCTCCGGTAGCAAGACTAGAAGCCATACGTCTACTATTAGCATATGCTTGCTCCATGAATTTTGAGTTATATCAAATGGACGTGAAAAGTGCATTTCTCAATGGGTACATAAATGAAGAAGTTTATGTCAAGCAGCCCCCTGGATTTGAAGATTCCAAAAATCCCTCACACGTTTACAAATTGAAAAAGGCTCTTTATGGTCTAAAACAAGCTCCAAGAGCTTGGTATGACAGATTAAGCACCTTTTTATGTGAACGAGGATTTGACAAAGGAGAAGTTGATAAAACGTTATTTGTCAAAAGAGAAAATGGTCACACATTATTGGTTCAAATTTATGTTGATGATATAATATTTGGATCAACCAACAAGGACATATGTGAAGAATTCTCTTCAATAATGCAAGGAGAATTCGAAATGTCCATGATGGGAAAATTAAACTATTTTCTTGGACTTCATATCAAGCAACTTGAGCACGGCATCTTCATCAATCAAGCCAAATATTGTAAAGAATTACTAAAGAAATTTGAAATGGAGAATTGCAAAGAAAGTACAACTCCAATGGGCTCCGGAACATATGTTGATAAAGATGCATCAGGAATTTCCATCGACATATCCAAATATCGAGGTATGATTGGATCATTATTATATCTAACGGCCAGCCGGCCAGATATCATGTTTAGTGTTTGTTTGTGTGCAAGATTTCAGGCAGATCCGAAAGAATCACATCTAGTAGCTGTTAAAAGAATTATGAAGTATCTGAAAGGAACAACAAATGTAGGCCTATGGTATCCCAAGGGTAGCATATGTAGCCTAGTAGGATACTCTGATTCGGATTATGCGGGATGCAAAACAGACCGTAAAAGCACCAGTGGCACATGTCATGTCTTAGGAAATGCCCTTGTTTCATGGTCTTGTAAAAAGCAAGCTTGTGTTGCACTTAGTACTGCTGAAGCTGAATATATTGCAGCAGGAAGCTGTTGTGCCCAGATTCTCTGGCTCAAACAGCAATTACATGACTATGGAGTTGATCTCGGATGCATTCCCTTAAGATGTGATAACACAAGCGCAATAAACATCTCCAAGAATCCAATCATGCACTCCAGAACTAAACACATCGATATCCGACATCATTTTCTACGGGATCATGTACTTAAAGGTAATGTTGAGGTAACATTTGTTGATACACACAATCAATTGGCCGATATATTTACAAAACCGTTACCTAAAGACTCATTTTATAAAATCTGAAGAGAACTTGGTATTTTGAGTGAAAATGATCTTTAACCATTGCGTGATATACATAGTTTGCCATATCTCTTATGTCTTATTGATTATTGCTTTTTGATATATGCATTTGTGTATTACATGATGCAATCTTCATAAAAAACTGAGTTTTTAAGCAAAACTGTGCTTATGTAGTCGAATACAAATGTATGTATTCGAATACAAACTTTCCCAGATTTCCTGTATTCGAATACAAAGGATGTGTAGTCGAATACACGTTCCCAGAAAAATGTGTATTCGAATACAAGAAGGTGTAGTCGAATACACCTTCGCGTTTTTGCCCAGATATAAAAGCTGCTACACATAAGTTAGGGTTTTTCACTTGGTATTCGAATACAGCCCCAAGTTTCTTCTCTCTTCTCTCCCAAACTCATCCATCCTCCTTCCACTTACTTACCCATTCACCCAACCTAACAAAATCCATTACTCTTTACTTCCTTCTTGTCATCCCTCTTCAAATCTCTCACAACTCTCACATTTTCTCTAAAACCCACTTTCACCAAAAATACCCCTTCTCACCATGGATGCCCGCAAACGAGGACCACGCACCAAACATACAGCAGTAGGTCCCTCACGAAAACGAACCAAGACTCCTAACATCACGGATCTATCCCGGCTCCTACACACACCGGAGGAAATTGATCATTTTCGCACTTTCTACTCGGACAAGCGACTTATTATCCCAAAATACGGTACTTTGGACTCTTTCTCTGACTTTAAATTTCTTGCGTTTCTTAAAGCACAACATGTTGAAGAGTTTATAGGCTACAACGGTCCAGTTTATCCAGATTTGGTTAGGGTTTTTTATTGTAATCTCATACAAGAGGGAAAACTGCTAGTCTCGCGCGTTAAGGGTAAAGTTATTCATTTAAATACCAAAACCATTGGAGAAATTCTGAATATTCCTTTTAATGGTGAACAATTTTGTCCAAACAATTTATGTGAATGGGGTGATATTTCTAAGTATGATGCGTATGTCTCCCTCTGTCGGTTTGATCGCCGCACCATGGAACAAAAGAGAGCTCAGGCAGGTTCCAAATATGCCCAGCAACGGTATGGTGTGGGAAATCTTACTGTTGATTATCGGCTTCTACACTATTTTCTTAGCTACATTTTGGTTCCGAAGGCTGGAAATTACTCCCAAATTTAGGAGTTTGAACTGCAAATTATGAATTTCATGTTTTAAGGTCGTCAACTTAATTGGGCATTTTTTGTGAAATCTATCATGCTTGGATCTCGCGAAGCAATTGGCTTACCCTATGCAAAGGAAGTTTCACGGATTTTGGAACACTTTGGTGTGGACTTCTCTGATGAAGTTATGTTTACACCCACCAAAGAAAATCTGCTGGATTTAGGTGTCTTGCCTAGCATGAGGATCATATGGAATGACGAGCTTGAAGCATTTGTGCATAAAGGTGATCATGGTCAACCATCTGAAGATGCACCAGCAGACAATGCTGGACCCTCCAACACTGCTGCTCAAGGAGATGAAGATGGCGAGGAAACTGCATCTGATGATGATTATATCTCCAATCAAATGATCATGACTCGCCTTGATTCTTTCCAAACCTTCTTCCAAACTCAATTCGACAAGTTGACCACCTCTATCGACACTCGCTTCACCACTATTGAAACTACTATTGCTCGCAATCATGACGCACTATCTCAAGACATTAGTCAATTATCAGACAAACTTGATCATTTCCACATTCCGACAGAATTTGATTAAGTCTTTAAATTTTGTACTAAGTTCACTTTTTGTATTCTGTGTTATTGTAATATTTGCTTTATGAACTCCTTTGTCGTTTTAATTCTGGTGTGTTTTGTATTACTCGTTTCAGGACTTATTATGTATTCACTTCTATGATCTTCTAACTTAATTTCCATTACTGCTATTCTTGTTCCCTTATATGCCTTTTGTGTATGATTTAGGGGAACCAGGATAAATCTTAACGTGTTCATTTACTTACTGCAATTTTTATTAAGCCTTGTTCTTAAACTCAGAAAATCTGATTACCATATCACTAAAAACAAGAAAATTTACTAACACCTAATCTACCAAAAAAGATAAAATGATTAAAAAAAAGTAACTTTAAATTGATAAAATAGAAAAAAAAAATTATAAAAAAAGGTATAATTGGCATTTTCATAAAATATGGAGGTATAGATATAGATATGGGGTACAGGGTAAATTTTTCTTAAGATAATAGTCAAACTTTTTGAACGATTGTTTGAGAAAATTAATGCAATTTTATGTAGTGTTGAATTGATAGATTGAATAATTTAATTTAATTGTATGATTTCTTTGGATAAATTAATGTTATAATTTTATTTGGTACATATTTTTGTTTTTAGTAAATTTATCCTATATATTCAATTATTACTATTATTTTAATATTACTATTATTATTACTATTATTATTAATAAATTTAGTGCACATTTTTGATTATTTACTTTCGTATTTAGATGATGTTAAATTAGTTCTAATAAGTATTATTTCATTTAAGATAAATTTTTAATTGTTAATAATTTTTACCATAAAAGTAATAATTCCTAAAGAGTATTAATTCATAGAAATTATTGCCTTAGTCATTAACAGATATAATTTATGCATATTTAAGATAATAATTAATATTCAAAAGAAAATAAAAAATGAAGACTCTAATGAGATTTGATTTTTTAATAAATAAAAATGAAATAGACACTTATGTGTTACCATAAAATGGTAAACTATCTTGCCTATAAATTAAGGGATGCTTGTAGTGGTTGATCATCTTAAAACTTTATAAAAACCTAAAGTGTATAGTGTATACAAATAGTTAAATTAAGATGACGGGGAAGAAGATTATTGCTTTTTTAACGCTTGTAATGGTTTTAGGCTTGCAAGTGACAACATTGGATGCACGTCAAATTGATGACATCAGTTTCTCTGAGGCTATTGTTTTATTGGTGCCATGTGTACCTTTTTTTGACAGGATTAGGCCAACCAACACTATCTACTTCCTGTTGTGAATATTTACTAATTGTTTTCTATATAGAAAGACTTAAAATGATGACTATTTTTTTTTATTACAAACCCATCTTATTGTTATTTTTATTTATCCACAGGATTCCATAATTCTACCATACAGGTCAAGCATACCACGAAGTAAGCTAGAAGTACAACAACAAAAACTTTATAGCAATAAGCAAAGTGAAAAGTTGTACCAACTCTTTAAAGTTGGATAGTTTTTAGCTCTATATTTATGAAAATTTGAATCAAATTTATTTGTTATCTATTTTCTGTTTTTAAATTTCTGAAGTGTAATAATATTATTTTTTTGGAATTCTATTATACAAAAAAATTACTAAAAAAACATAATTTTAATTTATAAAATACTGAAAAGTTTTACTCTACCAAACCAACAAACACATAAAACATGTTTTCTACATGAACATCATTTTCTTCCTTTTAAAAAAAAAAATAAATGCTAACAACTCGATAAAAATATATATAAAATTTCATCACGATTATTTCAATTTCATAGTTTTCCCTAACTAGTTTACTTTAAAATCAACTAATAACTCTTTCAATTCTATTTCAAAAATAATGAATCAGAGTATTTGCAATTACAAAATAAGTTAATATGTTAAACAAAAGAAACTCCTAAAGCCACTATTATACAAAAAAATTACTAAATAAAATATAATTTTAATTTATAAAATACTGAAAAGTTTTACTCTACCAAACCAACAAACACATAAAACATGTTTTCTACATGAACATCATTTTCTTCCTTTTTTTTTTAAAAATAAATGCTAACAGCTCGATAAAAATATATATAAAATTTCATCATGATTATTTCAATTTCATAGTTTTCCCTAACTAGTTTACTTTAAAATCAACTAATAACTTTTTCAATTGTATTTCAAAAATAGTGAATCAGAGTATTCGCAATTACAAAATAAAGTTAATATGTTTAACAAAAGAAACTCCTAAAGCCAAAACACTTGGTGTTTTACTACCCAAAAATAAATCCTAGTTGGTCATAACTTAGGACGCTTGTGGAAAACTCACCAAAAAATTCTTTCACCAGTACAAAAGTATCTCGGAGCCTCCAACGACATGGTATTGTACTTCATCGCATTTCTCCTACTAGGTTGGTCTGCGACATTATTCGCTCAAGTAACACTATATGTTACGTCCTGTCAAATGTAAGGGTCATCTCAAAATAACAAACACAGAGCAAATAAGCATGCATATATAGTTGTTATAGCAAAAATATAAATAAATCATTTACTTCATTTAACAGTTAAAATCACAAAGCACCAAAGATACAAATCAACAAAAGTGCACAAATCCTATTTTTTATACTATATGTGAACGTATGATTTTGGAATATCACCATCATGTAGAGTAGATAGTCCCACTATTATACAATATACCATCGTTGGACTTGTCCCACCATTGGACAAATGCTCTACAGGGTTTCATGTTCAGTACCCCACCGTTGAGTATTTTTCTGAAACATGTTGCCATTGCCAGAAACTATCGTACTTGCGACTAGGTCCAGGCCACCAATTGCATGCATAAATGTCATCACCTTAGTAACAAAATAGATCACTCAACCAGAGCATCCAAAACGATTCAACCTTGTCCTAAACCAAACTGGTTTAGACACAAAGTCATCACCTCGAATAACCCCAACATGTCAAACACAACTATTATGACAACATATCATATATGTTTATTTTCTACTATTTGAACATGTCAAACACGACCATTATAACGACGTATCATATAACATTTATATATTTTGAAGTTAACACAGAAACATAACCAATACATAACATCACAGTGCATTTATATGACATATAATTCAAGTAGGAAAGCGAATGGAGTGATGCCCTTACCGTTATGAGTGTCGTTATTAAGGTCCAAAAACGTTACACCTTCACAAATTAATTTACTACTCAATTAGTGTTAAAACTTATCTTATCCTTAATTCCTATTCAAGGTTTGGCGTTAACTTAAGGTTTTAGGACATCCAATTTTTTTATATTTTTAAAAGATACAAATACTCTCAAATTAGCAAGCATACAAACAAGTAACAATAAAAAGAGATTTTGAGTCTATATTTAGTGCATCATTGCAAATCCAATAAAATAAAGAAAAATGTCATTTTTCAAATATTTCTTTTGGACTAAAATTCTAATAGAATAAGCATCAAGGATCCCTAAGACTTCATTAGTTCACTTCCAAAAAATTAACAAAAAAAGTTAACGACACTTCAACACAAAATTCATTTTAATTATTACAAAATAAATTAACAACTCTATCACAAAATTGTTTTTATTTTGTAAATCAACACAACATTCACACAATCCTCTCATAAAAATCACAACTTTAACATTCCAAAAAATAATTATAACGACAACTATCAACCCATTTATTATTTCTGGAAATATTGTTATTTTTAACATCAATAAAGTTTCTAAAATTTTTTTCAACACACAAACTATCACAACATAAAATTTTAACCAAATAAAAATTCAGTTTTTAGCCAATAACTATTTCTATTGATTAAAACACAATTTTATCTTTATAACGACTTTTACCGAATGAAAATTATTTTTTTGACATAGATAAACATTTTCTCTAATTAAAATAGATTTTTATATCAATGTCATAAGAAAATCAAGATCACTGCTAAGAAAATAAATTGCAGATCACAATTTTACTTTTAAAACTAAAGAATTTTCCTACACAATAATAATAATAATATTAAAACACCATTTTCAAAATTATCCATCATCACAAAGCCATTTACTAAAATCAGTTTTTTTTTACTAGTGACAACAATAACAATTTTACCATAAAAATCAATTTATTTTCTACAGAAGATCAAGAAGGGATTTTGTTCTACAAACAATGAAAAATGGTTAGACACAGTAAATATGATTGTAATTAAAGAGTTCTTACTTGAGTGGATGATTCACTAACTCCTTTTGAGGTTTTCTTTAATTTCTTCCTTTTTCTCTCCCAAACCTTTTCTTTTTCTTTCTTTCTTGCATATAGGTTGCTATGATTATTCATCTTGAGAAAGGGAGACGTCGGTTTTTTTTCTTCTTCTATCACTAGAGTTAGGGAATTTAACCTAAGCCCATTAACACCCTAAATATTCACTCCCAAATTAAATTAATTTTGTTTTAAACGTCTTCTTTCTTTTCTAGTATTATTTTTATTATTATAAGTATTTTTTTTCAAATACTTAGCAAAATATTTAGTCAAATTAAATACATCATGTCATACAATTCAAAATATTGTGCCACCTCATTCAAATATTGCCACATACAAAAAAATCTGACGTGGCACATCTAACAAAAACTCTTCCTCTTTCTTATTGTAATTTATTTTTAGCACAAATTTTATTACATTTTTTTCATATAATATTTTGTGGAACTATTCATGTGCCATAAGTTACAAATTACAATATAATAAATCTATTATATATATTAAAATAGACTCCTACAATTCAAAATATGATGCCACCTCATTCTAATATTACCACATCAAAAAAAATTGATGTGGCACATCTAACAAACACTCTTCCTCTTTCTTATTGCAATTTATTTTTAGCACAAATTTTATTACATTATTTTCATATAATATTTTGTGGAACTATTCATGTGTCATAAGTTACAAATTACAATATAATAAATATCAATTATTCGACACTCATTGGTCCTCAATTATTATTGATAATGGTTATTTCTCCATAAATATCTTCAAATTGAATATAACATTGTATCATTATTGGATAAAAAAATATTTTAATGAAATTTATAATATCTATCACATGTCACTTATTAGATAACTAAAATTAATATTTAAATCAAATAGAGAGATCTAATTTAGAATTAGGACAACAATTTTTTTTTTCTATTTTTTCTTATTATATCATTATTGATATCTATCACATGTCACTTATTAGATAGCTAAAATTAATATTTAAATCAAATAGAGAAATATAATTTAGAATTATGCTGACAATTTGTTTTTCTATTTTTTCTTATTATACCAGCACTGATATGGACTTAGAGAAAAATTTATATATTTTCTAAAATATTGATATTATTAAAATAAAAAATTTAAAACAAACAAAATGACATTATAATTAGAAAATTTAAAATAACAAATACTAATGTTCATAAAAAAATAATAAAAAATAAAAATGTGAATAAATAATATATATATAAGTAGGTTGGTCTATCACGTCTAATAGATTTTTTTTTGTAAGTCTGATCTATTTAAATTAATAGGCTTTTAAATAATACTGAATCTAATCTTTTTATTAAACAAGTCAAGTCAGAGCATAAATATGTCAGACCATAGGCCCTGACCGTCATCAAAACAAGCATCATCAATATTTACCTTTGTGTAGCATAAAGATGTTTTGTTCTATTTAAGATAAGAAAGTTTTACCCCATACCCCCTTAAATATACATATACCCCCAAATCAGGAATGAAATGACGTTTTTACCCTCGTTTAATTAATAAAACTTCAAAAAATTTACCATTTTATTTCAAATTTTCCGGAACTCAAGATTGTGTTTTTTTTCTAAACTTCCAGAGAACTTGAATACATGTTTTCTGGTACAAAGATATACTCCAAAAAATTTGTTTGAGGTTCTCCGTTACAGAAGCATCTTCCGGAAAACATTTTTTGAAGTTCTCCGTAATAGAAGCCTCTTCCAGAAAACTTTTTATGAAGTTCTCTGGCACAAAACACTATTCTGGAAAACTTTTTTGAACTTCTCCCGAGACTTGTTCTGGGAAACTTGAGGCTTAATATTTCCGACAACGACGACGATTTAATGTGTATTAATTATTAATTATTAATTATTATGATGTATTCATTATTTATGATATATTATTTATAGTGTGTTCATTATTTAATGGTGTATTAATTATTAATTATTAATTATTTATGGTATATTATTATTTAAAAATATTTATGGTGTATTATTTATGGATTATTATTATTTTAAAAAATTGTGTGTACCGGATGTCTTTTTTAGAAAGTTTTCCAGAAACACCTTCTGTACCGGAAATCTATCCAATAAAGTTTTCCGTTAAAAATTTTCTGTACCGGAAAACTTGAAAACATTTTTAGAAAATAATGTGTGTACCTGAATTCTCCAAAAAAGTTTTTCGAAAGTTACTGTAAAACTTTTATCTTTCGAAAAAGATAAAATGATCAAAACAAAAGTAACTCTAAATTTATAATATAGTAAAAAAAATTACAAAAAAATGTATAGTTGGCATTTTAAAAAAATTATGGGGGTATAGATATAGATATGGGAGTACAAGGTAAATTTTTCCTAAGATAATAGTCAAACTTTTTGAACGATTGTCTGAGAAAATTAATGCAATTTTATGTAGTGTTGAATTGATTGGTTGAATAACATAAATTAATTGTTTGATTTCTTTGGATAAATTAATTTTATAATTTTATTTGGTACATATTTTTGTTTTTAGTAAATTTATCCTATGTATTCAATTATTACTATTATTTAAATATTACTATTATTATTATTATTATTAAATTTAGTGCACATTTTTTATTATTTACTTTCGTATTTAGATGATGTTAAATTAGTTCTAATAAGTATTATTTCATTTAAGATAAATATTTAATTTTTATTAATTTATACCATAAAAATAATAATTCCTAAAGAGTATTGATTCATAGAAATTATTGCCTTAGTCATTAAAAGATATAATTTATGGATATTTAAGATAATAATTAATATTCAAAAGAAAATAAAAAACAAAGACTCTAATGAGATTTAATTTTTTAACAAATAAAAATGAAATAGACACTTATGTGTTACCATAAAAGGGTAACCTATCTTGCTTATAAATTAAGGGATGCTTGTAGTGGTTGATCATCTTAAAACTTTATAAAAACCTAAAGTGTATAGTGTATACAAATAATTAAATTAAGATGATGGGGAAGAAGATACCACCGTTGCACAATATACCACTGTTGGACTTGTCCCACCATTGGACAAATGCTCTACAGGGATTCATGTTCAGTAACCCACCATTGAGTATTTTTCTGATACATGTTTCCTTTGCCAGAAACTATCGTTATTTGCGACTAGGTCCAGGCCACCAATTGCATGCATAAATGTCATCACCTTAGTAACAAAATAGATCGCTCAACCATAACGTCCAAAACAATTCAACCTTGTCCTAAAACCAAACTGGTTTAGACACAAAGTCATAACCTTGAATAACCACAACATGTCAAACACAACTATTATGACAACATATCATATATGTTTATTTTCTACTCTTTGAACATGTCAAACACAACCATTATAACGACGTATCATATAACATTTATTTACTTTGAAGTTAACAGACAAGCATAACCAATACATAACATCACAGTGCATTTACATGACATATAATTCGAGTAGGAAAGTGAATGGAGTGATGCTCTTACCGTTATGAGTGTAGTTATTAAGGTTCATATGTAGCGGTCTTGGCTCCAAAAACGTTACACCTTCACAAATTAATTTACTACTCAATTAGTGTTAAAACATATCTTATCCTTAATTCCTATTCAAGGTTTGGCGTTAACTTAAGGTTTTAGGACATGCCATTTCTTTATATTTTTAAAAGATACCAATTCTCTCAAATTAGCAAGCATACAAACAAGTAACAATAAAAAGAGATTTTGAGTCTATATTAAGTGCATCATTGCAAATCCAATAAAATAAAGAAAAATGTCATTTTTCAAATATTTCTTTTGGACCAAAATTCTAATAGAACAAGCATCAAGGATCCCTAAGACTTCATTAGTTCACTTCCAAAAAATTAACAAAAAAAAGTTAACGACACTTCAACACAAAATTCATTTTAATTATTACAAAATAAATTAACAACTCTATCACAAAATTATTTTTATTTTGTAAATCAACACAACATTCACACAATCCTCTCATAAAAACCACAACTTTAACATTCCAAAAATTAATTATAACGACAACTATCAACCCATTTATTATTTCTGGAAATATTGTTATTTTTAACATCAATAGAGTTTCTAAAAATTTCTTCAACACACAAACTATCACAACATAAAATTTTAACCAAATAAAAATTGAGTTTTTAGCCAATAACTACTTCTATTGATTAAAACACAATTTTATCTTTATAACGACTTTTACCGAATGAAAATTAATTTTTGACATAGATAAACATTTTATCTAATTAAAATAGATTTTTATATCAATGTCATAAGAAAATCAAGATCACTGCTAAGAAAATAAATCGCATATCACAATTTTACTTTTAAAAATAAAGAATTTTCCTATACAATAATAATAATAAAAATAATAATAATAATTAATAATAATAATAATATTAATAATAATAATAATAATAATATCAAAACACCATTTTCAAAATTATCCATCATCACAAAGCCATTTACTAAAATCAGTTTTTTTTTGCTAGTTACAACAATAACAATTTTACCATAAAAATCAATTTATTTTCCATAGAAGATCAAGAAAGGGTTTTGTTCTACTTGTGACACCCTAAACCCCAAATTAATATTAACTTTTTATTTTAAATTTAAATTTTAAAATAATAAAATTCTTCAAATAAATACATATATAAAATTCAAACATTTTTTTAAGGTAAAGAGTATCACGTAATCTTGAACATGTCACATTAATCCAAAATTTCCATCAAAGTAACAACTTGAAGTCATAACAGTAGTCAATAAAATCCTTTTTGAAGCACACGCACATAAGTTTAATGATAAATGTAAATGTAGTCCCAACCCGATGTCACTATCAGAGTGGGAATTCCCAAAAATAAAATACATTAAAAAATGACGTCAACAAAATGGGAGATGATAAAAGTCTTCAAGATAAGACATCTTCCTATACTTCGAGTGTGTTATTCTTCACATGTAGCTTGTAGCTTTTCTATGTCCATCGCAAACGCCAAACACAAACAACGAAGGGTGAGTATTAAAAGTATGTAACCGTATAAGATAAATGAGGAGAACACGCAATTAGTCAAATTAATACAAACAATAGAAATGTAAGACCCATAATTTTAAAGTACCCTTTATGTATTTTTTGTGTATTTTGGATTTTGGCTCGGAGGCTTTTTAGCCAAAGTTAATAATATTTTGGAGATATTTGTTAAAAGTAAGTAATATATATATATATAAATATATATATATATATATAAATATATATTTATGTTTATATGTGTTTGTTTGGGGGGAAAAAGAAAGGAAAACTAGAAGGAAGGAAAAGGAAAAGAAAAGAGTATATAAAGGAAAGAAGGAAAAAGGAAGAAAGGAAAAACAAAGGAAAGAAAAAGAAAGGAAGGAAAATTCAACTTTTCCATCTTCTTCCTTCGGACACTTCACGCCCAAGATTTCCCCCCTCCTCCATCTTCGTCATTCCTTGCTTTCTTTCTTCAAGACGAGTAACCCAAGGTTGGGTGAGTGCTAGAACAAAGATTTCGCAACTCCACTCTTCCTCTTTGATTCGAAAACGAAGAAAAACGGTATTTGAGAT
>NC_021165.2:33599209-33612452 GCF_000331145.2 Cicer arietinum
TTGGAGAAGAATGCCATAAGGGTCTCCCGGTACTCGATTTCATCTGGACTTTTCAGGGATTTTCGTACCACTCGACTAAAATGGACCGAAATCCATATTTTCGAACAAGATGATGGCTAGTGTTTCAAATCTTACGCGGAACTCGAAACACAATTATAAATTTAGATCAAGAATTCTATAATGGTCTCCCGATCCTCGATTTCATTTGGACTATTGGAGCGACTTTCAGATCCATCGACGATAAATGTCCAACATCTGTATTTTCAGACTAGACGATGGCCAGTGTTTGAAATCTGGCACGGAACCCGAAACAAAGTTATAAATTCTGTGAAAGAATGCTACAATGGTCTCCCGGTCCTCGATTTCATTTGGACTTTTCGAGCGACTTTCGTACCCCTCGACAAAAATTGACCAACATTTGTATTTTTGGACCACACGATGGCTAGTTGTGGTAATCTGGTGCTATAAGAGTCTCTTATTCCTCGATTTCATCTGGACTTTTCAGGCGATTTTCGTACCACCTGACAAAAATGGACCGAAATCAGGTGGTACGAAAATCCCCGATTTCATTTAGACTGTACTTTTCAGGCATTTTTCGTACCACCCGACAAAAATGGAACGAAATTTGTATTTTTAGACCAAATGATGGCTAATGTTCAAAATATGACCCGAAACAAAATTATAAATTTAGGAGAAGAATGCTTTTTAATTATTACATTATTTGACAACTCTATTTTATTAAATGTTATTGTTATATTCGTTTTATAGTTTTACTACATAACGAAGATAATAATATAGTGTTGTCAAATAAAGTAAAAATTACATATTAATTTTACAACTCAATTTTGTTATATGTTATTATTATTTTAGTTATTTAGTACAACTACAAAATGAAGATAATAATAACGTATAATAAACCAGACTTGTCAAATAAATATGTAATTATTAATTTATTTGATAATTCTATTTTATTATATGTTATTATTATCTTCATTTTAATGTTTGACTGCATAACGAAGATAGTAATATCATTTAATAAAATAGAGTTGTTTATTGTGGAAATCTGGGCTTTGCCCTCAGATGAGAGTCAGGACGGTCCTACCGGTTCGTACCCTACGGACGGGGATGGAGATGGGAACGTTTGACTGCAGTTACGTTAGGAGGATCTCACGGGGCGCGTGGAGATACTCAGGGTGTATAGCTTTTTGGTAGGATGATCAGATTAGGATGATGTATAGGGACTAGGTGTCCTTCTTTTTGGATTGGAGTATTTTTAGTTTGGAAAACTGTACTTATACTAATATTGTCAGTTTGACTTCTTATTTGAATGGGTTCCATGTACCATTTGTTGTTGTGTAAATGGTTTGGTTTTATAATTGGAGAAACTTTTCCGCTGCTTGTAAATTATAATGACTCAATTATTTATCCAAAGGCATTTCATGATTTAATTCTCTGTTTTATTTTAATTCCTTTTTAAAAAAAAAAATATACCCTCGCTTTGAAAAACGGGGTGTTACAAGAAACACTCAAGATCATAATATCAAAGGTTAATCTAAATCAATCACAATAGAGAAGTCGCAAGGATGAAATGCTATGCATGTCTTATACTCTATACTTCTTCATCATTTGGTACCATTCTACTCTAAAGTACTTGATTAGGAGGCCTGATACTATGCCTCTACAAGAGTGGACGGACAATTCATGAATGGCCAAGTCATCATAGATCCCCATAACTCAACCCGAGACACATATACGCGACGGTCGGGGTACTCTTGTGTTGTACGGTAGCTCCCGACCTTAGGGAATAACCCACTAATCCACTTAGGAATTCCCCCTAGAGGTACCCCCAAGGTCTATCAGTCTTACCTTACAGTTCGACTGTAGCCCTCCACGATCAGGCTCATTCAGTTGTACTTCCCTGAATCACTATGTTTGTCAAACCCTCCCTATATGATGACAAAATAATCCTAACTCCAAAATCTATAACACATATCTCAGACTTACTCGATCATCACAACTCAATACGTTTCAGTTTGACTTCACAACATTCATCATTATATATCTTTAACATTCAATCACAATAAAATCCAGATATTTGATTTACACTACTCACCATGCACAATCAGTTTCATCAATCACATAGTAAGGAATCAATTAAGTGGCACATTCAAGTAATATCACAATGTCAATCAGGTAATAAGAACACTCAAGTACATATCATTCATACAATAATAATTAGTATCAGTCTCATAAAATCAAATAACACACAATCTTAATATAAATTAATTCACAATAATTCTATAGGTTTCTAAATTATCTTTTAGTCCTCACTATTACCATTCATATATTATTAAATGATTATTATTACTCAATATGGCTCAACCGTACGTAGTAAGCCCCGGATGAACATCTGGGAATTTCAATATTCCCGTTCATCTCACGTTATTTTATACTCATAAAATCGAACCTCATCTCACCCCTTACCTTAGCTGAAGATTTTTCCCAATGAAGTCAATCCACTGATTTAATGTGTCGCGTCTTCGCCAACCACCTCTCTAACATTCCGTGAAAGAAAATAAATCAACACAATAACCAATACAAATTAATTACTTGCTCCAACAGATATATAAATCATTTATTAGAATTAAATAAATAAATTATCTGCTACTTATAATATAACTAAAAATAAATTTAATATCATCAAACATACATATTAGTATACCAACATAAAGCAAATGTCCAATTTTAATTAAAATAAAATAGAATCACATATTTAAATAACTAAATAAATATGGCATATATCTATAGTTTGGGTGTTAAAATAAGTAAACAATAAATCCTATGTAATGAAACTAATAGTGCTTACATTTATTTAAATTGATGAGTATTGTAACAATTTTTAATTATAACTAAAATAAAAATGGAGTATTTTAGATGTAAAACGTTTGTCGAATATCTGCTCAACATTAATATACTTCAATCATATAAACTCTATCATTGCACAAAAATAAAAATAACACATACTCAATATTACTATAATCCGTATAAATGAATATAAAAGTATAATATTAGAATATTGAAGTATATAATTTGATAATATAAATAATAATTTTATATATATATCGTAGTTGGACAACATCCAAACAATACGATAATAATATTATTTACATACAATTGTTCATTTTATTGTTACAACCATGTATTTTAAGGTTTTCCAAAAACTAATAAACAACTTTCATTAATTAGTATTCCAAAAAAAAATAAACATAATTAATAAGCAGATTTATCATTACAAAAAAAAAATTAAAATAAAAAGAACACATGTTCTGTATTGATGTAATTTGATGAAATTGGGAAAGTATATTAAATTAATGGAATTAGGAACATAGGCTCTCTTCTTTTTATTCAAACCAAATTGTATCAATTGATGAGATTAAGACCAATATAACTGCTCTAGTGTACTGCTATATGGTTGTATTGTCGTTAGAAACCAAGGCTGAATGGTTGTATTGTTGTTAGAACCAAGGAAGAAATAAAGTAGCTGGAACTAAGGCTGGAATAAGGCAGCTATGTTACACTAGGTTCTTTCTATTCTAACCTATCACCAGATGTTGTGGTATATATATGGCATATGGATAACTAAGGTTCCATTATCATTATTATTATTAAGGTTCCATTATTATTATTATTATTATTATTATTATTATTATTATTATTATTATTATTTTAAAAGAAAAATAAAGTTATACATTGTTAAACAGTTACGATATAGACATGATTTTTGATATTAAAATAGATAGTATATCAATGCAATTAGCAATGTTTCCTTACTGTCTAGTGCATGCTATAAAACATTGAATTATAATTAAAATAAACAAAAGTATTTAGACTTAACACAAATTTTAGACTCTTTGATATAAACTAAGATTATAATTATAAACCATATAAATCAAATATATAATAAAATATATATGATCATATAATGATTAAAAACATAAGGAAAATTATGCACAATATTAATACAAATTAGTCAAGTCCTAGATTGAATATTGACCCTAAACATGGAAAGAAATTATATGCAATTAGCACTCATTTTGATTCAAGCCTCTCAAATTTGTATATCGATAAATATAGCAGAATAATAATTTCAATACCCAAGTGTTAATCCTACCATAATCTTTAGAGTTTCTGACAAATTCATAAAATGAAGATTTAATAAAAAAAAATAATACGACAAAAAATTTGTATAGATAGCAAAATATACAAACCGTATAAAAGTTAAGCACCGTTTTCTAAGGATTGTGCGTGACAAGTATGTGGTTTTGCTAATTGGCGGCACTTCTAATTAGGTTACATAATAGTATCACAAATTCAAAATTAATTTAGGTTCATTAATTCCATTTACGGCAAATTTAATTTATTACTTAGACTATTAATAGAAATTATTAGGCTATTATATGGAGCATTAAATTTATGAACGGTATCATCATCATTATTATATTTAATAAATAATTAATATAGTTATTTTATATTTATACTTAAATAAAAATAAATTTAAATAATAAAGATTTAGATAACAACATTACTAAAATATGAGGACTAAAATAATAGCAATCAAAAACTAGTATATATTATTATTATTATTATTATTATTATTATTATTATTATTTAAATACAACAAAAGACATGTATAAGAAAATAACAATTATCACAGATTTTTATTTAAATACAACAAAAGACAATCACGTAAAAAATTATTACACTACAACAAACACATGTATAAGAAAATATCACTAATTTATAATAATAATAATAATAATAAATTAAGGTATAACAATAAATTAGGGTGTTACACTACTAACAATGAAAAATGGGTAGACACAGTAAATATGATTGTAATTAAAGAGTTCTTACTTGAGGGGATGATTCACTAACTCGTTTTGAGGTTTTCTTTAATTTCTTCCTTTTTCTCTCCCAAACCTTTTCTTTTTCTTTCTTTCTTGCAGATAGGTTGCTATGAGTATTCAAATTGCGAATGGGAGATGTCGGTTTTTTTTCTTCTTCTATCACTAGAGTTAGGGAATTTAACCAAAGCCCATTAAGACCCTAAATATTCACTCCAAAATTAAAGTAATTTTGTTTTTAACGGCTTCTTTCTTTTCTAGTATTATTGTTATTATTATAAGTATTTTTTTTTCAAATACATAGCAAAATATTCAGTCAAATTAAATACATCATGTCATACACATATATATTTTTCAAAAATAATAATTGAATAAAAAATATAATAATAATAATAATAATAATAATAATAATAATAATAATAATAATAATAATAACAACAACAACAAATAGACTCGTACAATTCAACAATATTGTGCCACCTCATTCAAATATTGCCACATAAAAAAAATCTGATGTGGCACATCTAACAAACACTCTTCCTCTTTCTTATTGCAATTTATTTTTAGCACAAATTTTATTATATATTTTTCATATAATATTTTGTGGAACTATTCATGTGTCATAAGTTACAAATTACAATATAATAAATCTATTATATATATTAAAATAGACTCCTACAATTCAAAATATTGTGCCAACTCATTCTAATATTACCACATAAAAAAAAAATCTGACGTGACACATCTAACAAACACTCTTCCCCTTTCTTATTGCAATTTATTTTTAGCACAAATTTTATTACATTTTTTTCATATAATATTTTGTGGAACTATTCATGTGCCATAAGTTACAAATTACAATATAATCAATATCAATTATTTGACACTCATTGCTCCTCAATTATTATTGATAACGGTTATTTTTCCATAAATCTATTATCTATTATTCATATTAAAATAGGCTCCTACAATTCAAAATATTGTGCCACCTCATTCAAATATTGTCACATCAAAAAAAATATGATGTGTCACATCTAACAAACACTTTTCCTCTTTCTTATTGCAATTTATTTTTAGCACAAATTTTATTACATTATTTTCATATAATATTTTGTGGAACTATTCATGTGTCATAAGTTACAAATTACAATATAATAAATATCAATTATTCGACACTCATTGGTCCTCAATTATTATTGATAATGGTTATTTCTCCATAAATATCTTCAAATTGAATATAACATTGTATCATTATTGGATAGAAAAAATAGTTTAATGAAATCTATAATATCTATCACATGTCACTTATTAGGTAACTAAAATTAATATTTAAACCAAATAGAGAGATCTAATTTAGAATTAGGCCAACAACTTGTTTTTCTATTTTTTCTTATTATATCATTTTGATATCTATCACATGTCACTTATTAGATAACTAAAATTAATATTTAAATCAAATAGAGAAATATAATTTAGAATTAGGCCGACAATTTGTTTTTCTATTTTTTCTTATTATACCAGTACTAATATGGACTTAGAGATAAATTTATATATTTTCTAAAATATTGACATTATTAAAATAACAAATACTAATATTCATAAAAAAATAATAAAAAATAAAAATGTGAATAAATAATAATGTATAAATAATAATGTATAAATAATAGGTTGGTCTATCACGTCTAGTAGATTTTTTTTTTTTTGTAAGTATCTCTAATCTATTTAAATTAATAGGCTTTTAAAAAAGACTGAATCTAACTTTTTTATTAAACAAGTCAGAGCATAAATATGTCACACCATAGGCCCTGACCATCATCAAAACAAGCATCATCAATATTTACCTTTGTGTAGCATAAAGATTTTTTTGTTCTATTTAAGATAAGAAAATTTTACCCCACACCCCCTTAATTATATCTATACCCCCAAATCATGAATGAAATTACGTTTTTACCCTTGTTTAAATAATAAAACTTCAAAAATTTACCATTTTTTATTTCAAGTTTTCAAGAACTCAAGATTGAGTTTTTTTCTTCTAAACTTCCGGAGAACTTGAATACAAGTTTTCCGGTACAAAGATATACTCCGGAAAACTTTTTTGAAATTCTCCGTTACAGAAGCCTCTTCCGGAAATTTTTTTTTTGAAGTTCTCCAGAATAGAAGGCTCTTACGGAAAACATTTTTTGAAATTCTCTGGCACATTACACTATTCTGGAAAACCTTTTTGAACTTCTTCGGTACCGAGGGTTGTTCTGGGAAACTTGAGGCTTAATATTTCCGACAACGACGACGATTTATGGTGTATTAATTATTAGTTATGTTGTATTAATTATTAATTATTACGATGTATTCATTATTTATGATATATTATTTATAGTGTATTGATTATTTAATGGTGTATTAATTATTAATTATTTGTGGTATATTATTATTTTAAAAATTGTGTGTACCAGAAGTCTTTTTTAGAAAGTTTTCTAGAAACACCTTATCTACCGGAAATCTATCCAATAAAATTTTCCGATAAAATTTTCTGTTGTGAAGGAACACAAAATTTATATCAAAATGCGGACACCACTCAGGTTCGTCGTGATGTTTGTGAATGTCTCAAAGGAGCTTCATTGAAATTTGGCGTTAACTCGGACAAAACAAAACAACTGCCACAACTTTGTAACATTATTCTTTCTTTTACGTTTGATCCTAGCATTGACTGGAACACGTAAGTTTGCCTTTCTCTTTTCTTGCTAAATCACACAAAATCGTATACGTTTTTTTTAAAATAATTGTTAATATTTAATAATTATTTTCTGTATAGAAAGACTTAAAATGATGACTTTTTTTTATTACAAACCCATCTTATTGTTATTTTTATTTATCCACAGGATTCCATAATTCTACCATATGGGTCAAGCATACCACGGAGTAAGCTAGAAGTATTCTATATAGAAAGACTTAAAATGATGACTCTTTTTTTTATTACAAACCCATCTTATTGTTATTTTTATTTATCCACAGGATTCCATAATTCTACCATATGGGTCAAGCATACCACGGAGTAAGCTAGAAGTACTACAACAAAAACTTTATAGCAATAAGCAAAGTGAAAAGTTGTACCAACTCTTTAAAGTTGGATAATTTTTAGCTCTATATTTATGAAAATTTAAATCAGATTTATTTGTTATCCATTTTCTGTTTTTAGATTTCTGAAGTGTAATATTATTTTTTTGGAATTCTATTATACAAAACAATTACTAAATAAAATATAATTTTAATTTATAAAATACTGAATCGTTTTACTCTACCAAACCAACAAACACATAAAACATGTTTTCTAAATAAACATCATTTTCTTCCCTTTTTTTAAAAAATAAATGCTAACAACTCGATAAAAATATATCTAAAATTTCATCATGATTATTTCAATTTCATAGTTTTCCCTAACTAGTTTACTTTAAAATCAACTAATAAATTTTTCAATTGTATTTCAAAAATAATGAATCAGAGTATTCGCAATTACAAAATAAAGTTAATATGTTAAACAAACGAAACTCCTAAAGCCAAAACACTTGGTGTTTTACTACCCAAAAATAAATCCTAGTTGGTCATAACTTAGGACGTTAGTGGAAAACTCACCCAAAAAGTCTAACACCAGTACAAAAGTATTTCAAAGCCTCCAACGACATGATATTGTACTTCATCGCGTTTCTCCTACTAGGATGGTCTGCGAAATTATTGGCTCAAGTAACACTATATGTGACGTCCTGCCAAATGTAAGGGTCATCTCCAAATAACAAACACAGAGCAAATAAGCATGCATATATAGTTGTTATAGCAAAAATATAAATAAATCATTTACTTCATTTAACAGTTAAAATCACAAAGCACCAAAGACACAAATCAACAAAAGTGCACAAATCCTATTTGTTAAATTATATGTCAAAGTCTGATTTTGGAATATCACCACCATGTAGAGTAAATAGTCCCACTATTGCACAATATACCACCGTTGGAGATGTCCCACCATTGGACAAATGCTCTACAAGGTTTCGTGTTCAGTAACCCTGAAACATGTTGCCTTTGCCAGTAACTATTGACACGTATTCGCGACTAGGTCCAGACCACCAATTGCATGCATAAATGTCATCACCTTAGTAACAAAATAGATCACTCAACCAGAGCGTCCAAAATGATTCAACCTTGTCCTAAACCAAACTCGTTTAGACACAATGTCAGCACCACGAATAAACACATATCAAACACAACTATTATGACAACATATCATATATGTTTATTTTCTACTATTTGAACATGTCAAACACAACCATTATAACGACGTATCATATAACATTTATTTAATTTGAAGTTAACACCCAAACATAACATCACAGTGCATTTATATGACATATAATGCGATTAGGAAAGCGAATGGAGTGATGCCCTTACCGTTATGAGTGTCCTTATTAAGGTTCATATGTAGCGGTCTTGGCTCAAAAAACGTTTCACCTTCACAAATTAATTTACTACTCAATTAGTGTTAAAACTTATCTTATCCTTAATTCCTATTCAAGGTTTGACGTTAACTTAAGGTTTTAGGACATGCCATTTCTTTATATTTTTAAAAGATACAAATTCTCTCAAATTAGCAAGCATACAAACAAGTAACAATAAAAAGAGATTTTGAGTCTATATTTAGTGCATAATTGCAAATCCAATAAAATAAAGAAAAATGTCATTTTTCAAATATTTCTTTTGGACCAAAATTCTAATAGAACAAGCATCAAGGATCCCTAAGACTTCATTAGTTCACTTCCAAAAAATTAACAAAAAAAGTTAACGACACTTCAACACAAAATTCATTTTAATTACTACAAAATAAATTAACAACTCTATTATAAAATTATTTTTATTTTGTAAATCAACACAACATTCACACAATCATCTCATAAAAATCACAACTATAACATTCCAAAAAATAATTATAACGACAATTTTCAACCCATTTATTATTTCTAGAAATATTGTTATTTTTAACATCAATAAAGTTTCTTAAAATTTCTTCCACACACACACTATCACAACATAAAATTTTAACCAAATAAAAATTGAGTTTTTAGCCAATAACTACTTCTATTGATTAAAACACAATTTTATCTTTATAACGACTTTTACCGAATGAAAATTAGTTTTTGACATAGATACAAATTTTCTCTAATTAAAATAGATTTTTATATCAATGTCATAAGAAAATCAAGATCACCGCTAAAAAAATAAATTGCATATCACAATTTTACTTTTAAAACCAAAGAATTTTCCTACACAATAATAATAATAATAATATAAAAACACCATTTTCAAAATTATCCATCATCACAAAGCCATTTACTAAAATCAGTTTTTTTTACTAGTGACAACAATAACAATTTTACCATAAAAAACAATTTATTTTCTACAGAAGATCAAGAAGGGATTTTGTTCTACTAACAATGAAAAATGGTTAGACACAGTAAATATGATTGTAATTAAACAGTTCTTACTTGAGAGGATGATTCACTAACTGCTTTTGAGGTTTTCTTTAATTTCTTCCTTTTTCTCTCCCAAACCTTTTCTTTTTCTTTCTTTCTTGGGGATAGGTTGCTATGAGTATTCATACTCATAATGGGAGAGGTCGGTTTTTTTTTTTCTTCTTCTATCACTAGAGTTAGGAAATATAACCTAAGACCCTAAATATTCACTCCCAACTTAAAGTAATTTTGTTTTTAACGTCATCTTTCTTTTCTAGTATTTTTGTTATTATTATAAGTGTTTTTTTTCTTTCAAATACTTATCAAAATATTCAGTCAAATTAAATACATCATGTCATACACATATATATTTTTTAAAAATAATAATTGAATAAAAAATATTATAATAATAATAATAGTAATAATAATAATAATAATAATAATAATAATAATTTGACACATCTAACAAACACTCTTCCTCTTTCTTATTGCAATTTATTTTTAGCACAAATTTTATTACATTTTTTTCATATAATATTTTGTGGAACTATTTATGTGCCATAAGTTACAAATTAACAATATAATCAATATCAATTATTTGACACTCATTGCTCCTCAATTATTATTGATAACGGTTATTTCTCCATAAATCTATTATCTATTATCTATTATTTATTTTAAAATAGACTCCTACAATTCAAAATATTGTGCCACCTCATTCAAATATTGCCACATCTAACAAACATTCTTACTCTTTCTTATTGCAATTTATTTTTAGCACAAACTTTATTACATTATTTTCATATAATATTTTGTGGAACTATTCATGAGTCATAAGTTACAAACTACAATATAATCAATTTCAATTATTTGACAGTCATTGCTCCACAATTATTATTGCTAACGGTTATTTCTCTATAAATCTATTATCTATTATCTATTATTTATATTAAAATAAACTCCTACAATTCAAAATATTGTGCCACCTCATTCAAATATTGTCACATTAAAAAAAATCTGATGTGCCACATCTAACAAACACTTTTCCTCTTTCTTATTGCAATTTATTTTTAGCACAAATTTTATTACATTATTTTCATATAATATTTTGTGGAACTATTCATGTGTCATAAGTTACAATTATTATTGATCCTCAATTATTATTGATAACGGTTATTTGTCCATAAATTTCTTCAAATTGAATATAACATTGTATCATTACTGGAAAAAAAATATTTTAATGAAATCTATAATATCTATCACATGTCACTTATTAGATAACTAAAATTAATATTTTAATCAAATAGAGAGATCTAATTTAGAATTAGGCCAACAATTTTTTTTTCTATTTTTTCTTATTATATCATTACTGATATCTATCACATGTCACTTATTAGATAACCAAAATTAATATTTAAATCAAATAGAGAAATATAATTTAGAATTAAGCCGACAATTTGTTTTTCTATTTTTTCTTATTATAACAGTACTGATGTGGACTTAGAGAAAAATATTTATATATTTTCTGAAATATTGATATTATTAAAATAACAAATTTAAAACAAACAAAAGGAACTCATAATTAGCAAATTTAAAATAACAAATACTAATATTCCTAAAAAAGTAATAAATAATAAAAATGTGAATAAATAATAATATATATATATATATATATATATTTATATATATAAATAGGTTGGTCTATCACGTCTAAACAACCATCCTCAATATTTACCTTTGTGTAGCATAAAGATATTTTGTTCTATTTAAGAAAAAAAAATTTACCTCATACCCCTTAGTTATACCTATACCCCCAAATCAGGAATGAAATGACGTTCTTACCCTCGTTTAAATAATAAAACTTCAAAAAATTTACCATTTTTTATTTCATGTTTTCCAGAACTCAAAATTGAGTTTTTTTTTCTAAATTTCGGAGAACTTGAATACAAGTTTTCCGGTACAAAGATATACTCCAGAAAACTTGTTTGAAGTTCTCCATTACAGAAGCCTTTTCCGGAAAACATTTTTTTGAAGTTCTCCGGTATAGAAGCCTCTTCCAGAAAACATTTTTTGAAGTTCTCTGGCACAAAACACTATTCTCGAAAACTTTTTTGAATTTCTCCGTTACCGAGGCTTGTTCTGGGAAACTTGAGGCTTAATATTTCCGACGATTTATGGTGTATTAATTATTAATTGTGTTGTATTAATTATTAATTATTACGGTGTATTCATTATTATTGATATATTATTTATAGTGTATTTATTATTTAATGGTGTATTAATTATTAATTATTTATGGCATATTATTATTTTTAAAAATTGTGTGTACCAGAAGTCTTTTTTAGAAAGTTTTCCAGAAAAACCTTATGTACCGGAAATCTATCCAATAAAGTTTTTCGGTAAAAATTTTCTGTTCCGGAAAACTTGAGAACATTTTCAGAAAATAATGTGTGTACCAGAATTCTTCAAAAAAGTAGTTTTCCGAAAGTTACCGTAAAACTTTTATCTGCCGAAAAGGATAAAATGATTAAAAAAAACTAACTTTAAATTGATAAAATAGTAAAAAAAAATTATAAAAAAAAGGTATAATTGGCATTTTCATAAAATTATGGGGGTATAGATATAGATATGGGCGGACAAGGTAAATTTTTCTTAAGATAATAGTCAAACTTTTTGAACGATTGTCTGAGAAAATTAATGCAATTTTATGAAGTGTTGAATTGATAGATTGAATAATTTAATTTAATTGTTTGATTTCTTTGGATAAATTAATGTTATAAATTTATTTGGTACATATTTTTGTTTTTAGTAAATTTATCCTATGTATTCAATTATTACTATTAT
>NC_021165.2:33612952-33627210 GCF_000331145.2 Cicer arietinum
TATCACATGTCACCTATTAGATAACTAAAATTAATATTTAAATCAAATATCGAAATATAATTTAGAATTAGGCCGACAATTTGTTTTTCTATTTTTTCTTATACTGATGTGGACTTAGAGAAAAATTTATATATTTTCTGAAATATTGATCTTATTAAAATAACAAATTTAAAACAAACAAAATGAACTCAGAATTAGCAAATTTAAAATAACAAATACTAATATTTATAAAAAAATAATAAAAAATAAAAATGTGAATAAATAATAATATATATATAAATAGGTTGGTCTATCACGTCTCATAGATTTTTTTTTGTAAGTCTGAGTCTGATCTATTTAAATTAATAGGCTTTTAAAAAAGATTGAATATAACCTTTTTATTAAACAAGTCAGGGCCTAAATATGTCAGACCATAGGCCATGACCGTCATCAAAACAACCATCATCAATATTTACCTTTGTGTAGCATAAAGATTTTTTGTTCTATTTAAGATAAATTTTTTTACCCCATACCCCTTAATTATACCTATACCCCCAAATCAGGAATGAAATGACGTTTTTACCTTCGTTTAAATAATAAAACTTCAAAAAAAAATTACCATTTTTTATTTCAAGTTTTCCGGAACCGAAAATTGAGTTTTTTTTCTAAACTTCCGGAGAACTTGAATACAAGTTTTCCGGTACAAAGATATACTCCAGAAAACTTGTTTGAAGTTCTCCGTTACAGAAGCCTCTTCCGGAAAACATTTTTTTGAAGTTCTCCGGTATAGAAGCCTCTTCCGGAAAACATTTTTTTGAAGTTCTCCGGTATAGAAGCCTCTTCCGGAAAACATTTTTTTGAAGTTCTCCGGTATAGAAGCCTCTTCCGGAAAACATTTTTTTGAAGTTCTCCGGTATAGAAGCCTCTTCCGGAAAACATTTTTTGAAGTTCTCTGGCACAAAACACTATTCTGGAAAACTTTTTTGAATTTCTCCGGTACCGAGGCTTGTTCTGGGAAACTTGAGGCTTAATATTTCCGACAACGACGACGATTTATGGTGTATTAATTATTAATTGTGTTGTATTAATTATTAATTATTACGGTGTATTTATTATTTATGATATATTATTTATAGTGTAATTATTATTTAATGGTGTATTAATTATTAATTATTTATGGTATATTATTATTTTTAAAAATTGTGCGTATCTTTTTTAGAAAGTTTTCCAGAAAAACCTTATGTACCAGAAATGTATCCAATTTAGCCTTTTGGTAAAAAAATTCTGTTCCGGAAAACTTGAGAACATTTTCAGAAAATAATGTGTGTACCGGAATTCTTCAAAAAAATTTCCGAAAGTTACCGTAAAACTTTTATCTGCCGAAAAGGATAAAATGATTAAAAAAAACTAACTTTAAATCGATAAAATAGTAAAAAAAATATAAAAAAAGGTATAATTGGCATTTTCATAAAATTATGGGGGTATAGATATAGATATGGGCAGACAGGGTAAATTTTTCTTAAGATAATAGTCAAACTTTTTGAACGATTGTCTGAAAAAATTAATGCAATTTTATGTAGTGTTGAATTGATAGATTGAATAATTTAATTTAATTGTATGATTTCTTTGGATAAGTTAATGTTATAATTTTATTTGGTACATATTTTTGTTTTTAGTAAATTTATCCTATGTATTCAATTATTACTATTATTATTACTATTATTATTAATAAATTTAGTGCACATTTTTTATTATTTACTTTCGTATTTAGATGATGTTAAATTAGTTCTAATAAGTATTATGTATTATTTCATTTAAAATAAATTTTTAATAATTTTTACCATAAAAGTAATAATTCCTAAAGAGTATTAATTCATAGAAATTATTGCCTTAGTCATTAACAGATATAATTTATGCATATTTAAGATAATAATTAATATTCAAAAGAAAATAAAAAATGAAGACTCTAATGAGATTTGTTTTTTAATAAATAAAAATGAAATAGACACTTATGTGTTACCATAAAATGGTAAACTATCTTGCCTATAAATTAAGGGATGCTTGTAGTGGTTGATCATCTTAAAACTTTATAAAAACCTAAAGTGTATAGTGTATACAAATAGTTAAATTAAGATGACAGGGAAGAAGATTATTGCTTTTTTAACGCTTGTAATGGTTTTAGGCTTGCAAGCTGTGACAACATTGGATGCACGTCAAATTGATGACATCAGTTGCTCTGAGGCTATTGTTTTATTGGTGCCATGTGTACCTTTTTTGACAGGATTAGGCCAACCAACACCATCTACTTCCTGTTGTGAAGGAGCACAAAATTTAAATCAAAAGGCGGACACCACTCAGGTTCGACGTGATGTTTGTGAATGTCTCAAAGGAGCTTCAATGAAATTTGGCGTTAACCCGGACAAAACAAAACAACTCCCTCAACTTTGTAACATTAGTCTTTCTTTTACGTTGGATCCTAACATTGACTGCAACACGTAAGTTTGCCTTTCTCTTTTCTTGCTAAATAACATAAAATCATATACATTTTTTTAAAACAATTGTTAATATTTAATAATTTTTTTCTATATAGAAAGACTTAAAATGATGACTCTTTTTTTTATTACAAACCCATCTTATTGTTATTTTTATTTATCCACAGGATTCCATAATTCTACCATATGGGTCAAGCATACCACGAAGTAAGCTAGAAGTACAACAACAAAAACTTTATAGCAATAAGCAAAGTGAAAAGTTGTACCAACTCTTTAAAGTTGGATATTTTTTAGCTCTATATTTATGAAAATTTGAATCATATTTATTTGTTATCTATTTTCTGTTTTTAAATTTCTGAAGTGTAATAATATTATTTTTTTGGAATTCTATTATACAAAAAAATTACTAAAAAAACATAATTTTAATTTATAAAATACTGAAAAGTTTTACTCTACCAAACCAACAAACACATAAAACATGTTTTCTACATGAACATCATTTTCTTCCTTTTAAAAAAAAAAATAAATGCTAACAACTCGATAAAAATATATATAAAATTTCATCACGATTATTTCAATTTCATAGTTTTCCCTAACTAGTTTACTTTAAAATCAACTAATAACTCTTTCAATTCTATTTCAAAAATAATGAATCAGAGTATTTGCAATTACAAAATAAGTTAATATGTTAAACAAAAGAAACTCCTAAAGCCAGAACACTTGGTGTTTTACTACCCAAAAATAAATCCTAGTTGGTCATAACTTAGGACGCTTGTCGAAAACTCACCCAAAAAGTCTAACACCAGTACAAAAGTATCTCGGAGCCTCCAACGGCATGGTATTGTACTTCATCGCGTTTCTCCTACTAGGTTGGTCTGCGACATTATTCGCTCAAGTAAAATAATAATAATAATAATAATAATAATAATAATAATAATAATAATAATAATAATAATAATAATAGTGATAATAATAATATCAAAACACCATTTTCAAAATTATCCATCATCACAAAGCCATTTACTAAAATCATTTTTTTTTACTAGTGACAACAATCACAATTTTACCATAAAAATCAATTTATTTTCTACAGAAGATCAAGAAAGGATTTTGTTCTACTAACAATGAAAAATGGTTACACACAGTAAATATGATTGTAATTAAAGAGTTCTTACTTGAGGGGATGATTCACTAACTCCTTTTGAGGTTTTCTTTAATTTCTTCCGTTTCTCTCCCAAACCTTTTCTTTTACTTTCTTTCTTTCCTGCATATAGGTTGCTATGAGTATTCAGATTGAGAATGGGAGACGTCGGTTTTTTTCTTCTTCTATCACTAGAGTTAGGGAATTTAACCTAAGTACATTAAGACCCTAAATATTCACTCCCAAATTAAAGTAATTTTGTTTTTAACGTCTTCTTTCTTTTCTAGTATTAATGTTATTATTATAAGTATTTTTTTTTTCAAATACTTAGCAAAATATTCAGTCAAATTAAATACATCATGTCATACACATATATATTTTTCAAAAATATATATTGAATAAAAAATATAATTATAATAATAATAATAATAATAATAATAATAATAATAATAATAATAATAATAATAATAATAATAATAATAATAATAATAACAACAACAAATAGACTCCTACAATTCAAAATATTGTGCCACCTAATTCAAATATTGCCACATAAAAAGAAATTTGACGTGGCACATCTAATAAACACTCTTCCTCTTTCTTATTGCAATATATTTTTAGCAAAAATTTTATTACATTTTTTTCATATAATATTTTGTTGAACTATTCATTTGCCATAAGTTACAAATTACAATATAATAAATCTATTATATATATTAAAATAGACTCCGACAATTTAAAATATTATGCCACCTCATTCTAATATTACCACGTCAAAAAAAATTGATGTGGCACATCTAACAAACACTCTTGCTCTTTCTTATTGCAATTTATTTTTAGCACAAATTTTATTGCATTTATTTCATAAAATATTTTGTGGAACTATTCATGTGCCATAAGTTACAAATTACAATATAATCAATATCAATTATTCGACACTCATTGGTCCTCAATTATTATTGATAAAGGTTATTTCTCCATAAATATCTTCAAACTGAATATAACATTGTATCATTACTAGAAAAAAAATATTTTAATGAAATCTATAATATCTATCACATGTCACTTATTAGATAACTAAAATTAATATTTAAATCAAATAGAGAGATCTAATTTAGAATTAGGCCAACAATTTGTTTTTCTATTTTTTCTTATTATATCATTACTGATATCTATCACATGTCACTTATTAGATAACGAAAATTAATATTTAAATCAAATAGAGAAATATAATTTAGAATTAGGCCGACAATATGTTTTTCTATTTTTTTCTTATTAGACCAGTATTGATGTGGACTTATAGAAAAATTTATATATTTTCTGAAATACTAATATTATTAAAATAAAAAATTTAAAACAAACAAAATGAACTCATAATTAACAAATTTAAAATAAAAAATACTAATATTCATAAAAAGAAATAAAAAATAAAAATGTGAATAAATAATAATATATATATATATAAATAGGTTGGTCTATAACGTCTAATAGATTTTTTTTTTGTAAGTCTGAGTCTGATCTATTTAAATTAATAGGCTTTTAAAAAAGACTGAATCTAACCTTTTTATTAAACAACTCTGGGCATAAATATGTCAGACCATAGGCCCTGACCGTCATCAAAACAACCATCATCAATATTTACCTTTGTGTAGCATAAAGATTTTTTGTTCTATTTAAGATATTTTTTTTTACCCCATACCCTTTAATTATACCTATACCCCCAAATCAGGAATGAAATGACGTTTTAACGTCGTTTAAATAATAAAACTTCAAAAAAAATTACCATTTTTTATTTCATGTTTTCCGGAACTCAAATTTGAGTTTTTTTTTCTAAACTTCCAGAGAACTTGAATACAAGTTTTCCGGTACAAAGATAAACTCCGGAAAACTTGTTTGAAGTTCTCCGTTACAGAAGCCTCTTCCGGAAAACATTTTTTTGAAGTTCTCCGGTATAGAAGCCTCTTCCGGAAAACATTTTTTGAAGTTCTCTGGCACATAACAGTATTCTGGAAAACTTTTTTGAATTTCTCCAGTACCGAGGCTTGTTCTGGGAAACTTGAGGCTTAATATTTCCGACAACGAAGATGTTTTATGGTGTATTAATTATTAATTGTATTGTATTAATTATTAATTATTGCAGTGTATTCATTATTTATGATATATTATTTATAGTGTAATTATTATTTAATGGTGTATTAATTATTAATTATTTATGGTATATTATTATTTAAAATTATTTATGGTATATTATTATTTTTAAAAATTGTGTGTACCGGAAGTCTTTTTTAGAAAGTCTTCCAGAAATACCGGAAATCTATCCAATAAAGATTTTCGGTAAAAATTTTCTGTTCCGTAAAACTTGGGAACATTTTCAGAAAATAATGTGTGTACCGGAATTCTTCAAAAAAGTTTTCCGAAAGTCACCGTAAAACTTTTATCTGCCGAAAAGGATAAAATGATTAAGAAAAACTAACTTTAAATTGATAAAATAGTAAAAAAAAAAATTCTAAAAAAAGGTATAATTGGCCTTTTCATAAAATTATGGGGGTATAGATATAGATATGGGCGGACAGGGTAAATTTTTCTTAAGATAATAGTCAAACTTTTTGAACGATTGTCTGAGAAAATTAATGCAATTTTATGTAGTGTTGAATTGATAGATTGAATAATTTAATTTAATTGTATGATTTCTTTGGATAAATTAATGTTATAATTTTATTTGGTACATATTTTTGTTTTTAGTAAATTTATCCTATGTATTCAATTATTACTATTATTTTAATATTACTATTATTATTACTATTATTATTATTATTATAACTAAACTTAGTGCACATTTTTGATTATTTACTTTGGTATTTAGATGATGTTAAATTAGTTCCATTAAGTATTATTTCATTTAAGACAAATATGTAATTGTTAATAATTTTTACCATAAAAATAATAATTCCTAAAGAGTATTAGTTCATAGAAATTATTGCCTTAGTCATTAAAAGATATAATTTATGCATATTTAAGATAATAATTAATATTCAAAAGAAAATAAAAAATGAAGACTCTAATGAGATTTAATTTTATAATAAATAAAAATGAAATAGACACTTATGTGTTACCCTAAAATGGTAACCTATCTTGCCTATAAATTAAGGGATGCTTGTAGTTGTTGATCATCTTAAAACTTTATAAAAACCTAAAGTGTATAGTGTATACAAATAGTTAAATTAAGATGACGGGGAAGAAGATTATTGCTTTTTTAACGCTTGTAATGGTTTTAGGCTTGCAAGTTGTGACAACATTGGATGCACGTCAAATTGATGACATCAGTTGCTCTGAGGCTATTGTTTTATTGGTGCCATGTGTACCTTTTTTGACAGGATTAGGCCAACCAACACCATCTACTTCCTGTTGTGAAGGAGCACAAAATTTAAATCAAAAGGCGGACACCACTCAGGTTCGACGTGATGTTTGTGAATGTCTCAAAGGAGCTTCAATGAAATTTGGCGTTAACTCGGACAAAACAAAACAACTCCCACAACTTTGTAACATTAGTCTTTCTTTTACGTTGGATCCTAACATTGACTGCAACACATAAGTTTGCCTTTCTCTTTTCTTGCTAAATAACACAAAATCGTATACATTTTTTTTAAACAATTGTTAATATTTAATATTTTTTTCTATATAGAAAGACTTAAAATGATGATTGTTTTTTTTTTATTACAAACCCATCTTATTGTTATTTTTATTTATCCACAGGATTCCATAATTCTACCATATGGGTCAAGCATACGAGGAAGTAAGCTATTTTATTACAAACCCATCTTATTGTTATTTTTATTTATCCACAGGATTCCATAATTCTACCATATGGGTCAAGCATACCACGAAGTAAGCTAGAAGTACAACAACAAAAACTTTATAGCAATAAGCAAAGTGAAAAGTTGTACCAACTCTTTAAAGTTGGATAGTTTTTAGCTATATATTTATGAAAATTTGAATCATATTTATTTGTTATCTATTTTCTATTTTTAAATTTCTAAAGTGTAATAATATTATTTTTTTTTTAATTCTATTATACAAAAAAGTTACTAAAAAAAATATAATTTTAATTTATAAAATACTGAAAAGCTTTACTCTACCAAACCAACAAACACATAAAACATGTTTTCTACATGAACATCATTTTGTTCATTTTATTAAAAAAAATAAATACTAACAACTCGATAAAAATATATATAAAATTTCATCATGATTATTTCAATTTCATAGTTTTCCCTAACTAGTTTACTTTAAAATCAACTAATAACTTTTTCAATTGTATTTCAAAAATAATGAATCAGAGTATTTGCAATTACAAAATAAGTTATTATGTTAAACAAAAGAAACTCCTAAAGCCAAAACACTTGGTGTTTTACTACCCAAAAATAAATCCTAGTTGGTCATAACTTAGGACGCTTGTGGAAAACTCACCCAAAAAGTCTAACACCAGTACAAAAGTATCTCAGAGCCTCCAACGGCATGGTATTGTACTTCATCGCGTTTCTCATACTAGGTTGGTCTGGGACCTTATTCGCCAAAGTAACACTATATGTGACGTCCTGTCAAATGTAAGGGTCATCTCCAAATAGCAAACACAGAGCAAATAAGCATGCATATATAGTTGTTATAGCAAAAATATAAATAAATCATTTACTTCATTTAACAGTTAAAATCACAAAGCACCAAAGATACAAATCAACAAAAGTGCACAAATCCTATTTGTTATACTATATGTCAATGTATGATTTTGGAATATCACCACCATGTAGAGTAAATAGTCCCACTATTGCACAATATACCACCGTTGGACTTGTCCCACCATTGGACAAATGCTCTACAGGGTTTCATGTTCAGTACCTCACCGTTGAGTATTTTTCTGAATCATGTTGCTTTTGCAAGAAACTATGTACTCGCGACTAGGTCCAGGCCACCAATTGCGTGCATAAATGTCATCACCTTAGTAACAAAATAGATCACTCAACCTTGTCCTAAACCAAACTGGTTTAGACACAAAGTCATCACCTCGAATAATCACAACATATCAAACACAACTATTATAACAACATATCATATATGTTTATTTTCTACTATTTGAACATGTCAAACACAACCATTATAATGACGTATCATATAACATTTATTTATTTTGAAGTTAACACACAAACATAATGAATACATAACATCACAGTGCATTTATATGACATATAATTCGAGTAGGAAAGCGAATGGAGTGACGCCGTTACCGTTATGAGTGTCGTTATTAAGGTTCATATGTTGTGGTCTTGGGTCCAAAAACGTTACACCTTCACAAATTAATTTACTACTCAATTAGTGTTAAAACTTATCTTATCCTTAATTCCTATTCAAGGTTTGGCATTAACTTAAGGTTTTAGGACATGCCATTTCTTTATATTTTTAAAAGATACAAATTCTCTCAAATTAACAAGCATACAAACAAGTAACAATAAAAAGAGATTTTCAGTCTATATTTAGTGCATCATTGCAAATCCAATAAAATAAAGAAAAATGTAATTTTTCAAATATTTCTTTTGGACCAAAATTCTAATAGAACATGCATCAAGGATCCCTAAGACTTAATTAGTTCACTTCCAAAAAATTAACAAAAGAAAGTTATCGACACTTCAACACAAAATTCATTTTAATTATTACAAAATAAATTAACAACTCTATCATAAAATTATTTTTATTTTGTAAATCAACACAACATTCACACAATTCTCTCATAAAAATCACAACTTTAACATTCCAAAAAATAACTCTAACGAAAACTTTCAACCCATTTATTATATCTGGAAATATTTTTATTTTTAACATAAATAAAGTTTCTAAAAATTTCTTCAACACACAAACTATCACAACATAAAATTTTAACCAAATAAAAATTGAGTTTTTAAGCCAATAACTACTTCTATTGATTAAAACACAATTTTATCTTTATAACGACTTTTACCAAATGAAAATTAATTTTTGACATAGATAAACATTTTCTCTAATTAAAATAGATTTTTATATCAATGTCATAAGAAAATCAAGATCACTGCTACGAAAATAAATCGCATATCACAATTTTACTTTTGAAACTAAAGAAGTTTCCTACACAATAATAATAATAATAATAATAATAATAATTATAATAATAATTTTTTTTACTAGTGACAACAATCACAATTTTACCATAAAAATCAATTTATTTTCTACAGAAGATCAAGAAAGGATTCTGTTCTACTAACAATGAAAAATGGTTAGACACAGTAAATATGATTGTAAATAAAGAGTTCTTACTTGAGAATAGCGAAATATAATTTAGAATTAGGCCGACAATTTGTTTTTCTATTTTTTCTTATTATATCATTACTGATATCTATCACATGTCACCTATTAGATAACTAAAATTAATATTTAAATCAAATAGAGAGATCTAATTTAGAATTAGGCCAACAATTTGTTTTTCTATTTTTTCTTATTATATCATTACTGATATCTATCACATGTCACCTATTAGATAACTAAAATTAATATTTAAATCAAATAGCGAAATATAATTTAGAATTAGGCCGACAATTTGTTTTTCTATTTTTTCTTATTAGACCAGTACTGATGTGGACTTAGAGAAAAATTTATATATTTTCTGAAATATTGATATTATTCAAATAACAAATTTAAAACAAACAAAATGAACTCATAATTAGCAAATTTAAAATAACAAATACTAATATTCATAAAAAAATAATAAAAAATAAAAATGTGTATAAATAATAATATATATATAAATAGGTTGGTCTATCACGTCTCATAGATTTTTTTTTGTAAGTCTGAGTCTGATCTATTTAAATTAATAGGCTTTTAAAAAAGATTGAATATAACCTTTTTATTAAACAAGTCAGGGCCTAAATATGTCAGACCATAGGCCATGACCGTCATCAAAACAACCATCATCAATATTTACCTTTGTGTAGCATAAAGATTTTTTGTTCTATTTAAGATAAATTTTTTTACCCCATACCCCTTAATTATACCTATACCCCCAAATCAGGAATGAAATGACGTTTTTACCTTCGTTTAAATAATAAAACTTCAAAAAAAAATTACCATTTTTTATTTCAAGTTTTCCGGAACCGAAAATTGAGTTTTTTTTCTAAACTTCCGGAGAACTTGAATACAAGTTTTCCGGTACAAAGATATACTCCAGAAAACTTGTTTGAAGTTCTCCGTTACAGAAGCCTCTTCCGGAAAACATTTTTTTGAAGTTCTCCGGTATAGAAGCCTCTTCCGGAAAACATTTTTTTGAAGTTCTCCGGTATAGAAGCCTCTTCCGGAAAACATTTTTTTGAAGTTCTCCGGTATAGAAGCCTCTTCCGGAAAACATTTTTTTGAAGTTCTCCGGTATAGAAGCCTCTTCCGGAAAACATTTTTTGAAGTTCTCTGGCACAAAACACTATTCTGGAAAACTTTTTTGAATTTCTCCGGTACCGAGGCTTGTTCTGGGAAACTTGAGGCTTAATATTTCCGACAACGACGACGATTTATGGTGTATTAATTATTAATTGTGTTGTATTAATTATTAATTATTACGGTGTATTTATTATTTATGATATATTATTTATAGTGTAATTATTATTTAATGGTGTATTAATTATTAATTATTTATGGTATATTATTATTTTTAAAAATTGTGTGTACCGGAAGTCTTTTTTAGAAAGTTTTCCAGAAAAACTTTATGTATCGGAAATCATTCCAATAAAGTCTTTTGGTAAAAATTTTCTGTTCCGGAAAACTTGAGAACATTTTCAGAAAATATTGTGTGTACCGGAATTCTTCAAAAAAGTTTTCCGAAAGTTACCGTAAAACTTTTATCTGCCGAAAAGGATAAAATGATTAAAAAAAACTAACTTTAAATCGATAAAATAGTAAAAAAAAAATTATAAAAAAAGGTATAATTGGCATTTTCATAAAATTATGGGGGTATAGATATAGATATGGGCGGACAGGGTAAATTTTTCTTAAGATAATAGTCAAACTTTTTGAACGATTGTTTGAGAAAATTAATGCAATTTTATGTAGTGTTGAATTGATAGATTGAATAATTTAATTTAATTGTATGATTTCTTTGGATAAATTAATGTTATAATTTTATTTGGTACATATTTTTGTTTTTAGTAAATTTATCCTATATATTCAATTATTACTATTATTTTAATATTACTATTATTATTACTATTATTATTAATAAATTTAGTGCACATTTTTGATTATTTACTTTCGTATTTAGATGATGTTAAATTAGTTCTAATAAGTATTATTTCATTTAAGATAAATTTTTAATTGTTAATAATTATTCGCTCAAGTAACACTATATGTGACGTCCTGTCAAATGTAAGGGTCATCTCCACATAGCAAATAAGCATGCATATATAGTTGTTATAGCAAAAATATAAATAAATCATTTACTTCATTTAACAGTTAAAATCACAAAGCACCAAAGATACAAATCAACAAAAGTGCACAAATCCTATTTGTTATACTATATGTCAATGTATGATTTTGGAATATCACCACCATGTAGAGTAAATAGTCCCACTATTGCACAATATACCACCGTTGGACTTGTCCCACCATTGGACAAATTCTCTACAGGGTTTCATATTCAGTACCTCACCGTTGAGTATTTTTCTGAATCATGTTGCCTTTGCAAGAAACTATCGTGACGTACTCGCGACTAGGTCCATGCCACCAATTGCATGCATAAATGTCATCACCTTAGTAACAAAATAAATCACTCAACCTGAGCGTCCAAAACGATTCCACTTTGTCCTAAACCAAACTGGTTTAGACACAAAGTCATCACCTCGAATAATCACAACATATCAAACACAACTATTATAAAAACATATCATATATGTTTATTTTCTACTATTTGAACATGTCAAACACAACCATTATAATGACGTATCATATAACATTTATTTATTTTGAAGTTAACACAAAAATATAACCAATACATAACATCACAGTGCATTTATATGACATATAATTCGAGTAGGAAAACGAATGGAGTGATGCCGTTACCGTTATGAGTGTCGTTATTAAGGTTCATATGTAGTGGTCTTGGCTCCAAAAACGTTACACCTTCACAAATTAATTTACTACTCAATTAGTGTTAAAACTTATCTTATCCTTAATTCCTATTCAAGGTTTGGCGTTAACTTAAGGTTTTAGGACATGCCATTTCTTTATATTTTTAAAAGATACAAATTCTCTCAAATTAACAAACATACAAACAAGTAACAATAAAAAGAGATTTTGAGTCTATATTTAGTGCATCATTGCAAATCCAATAAAATAAAGAAAAATGTATTTTTTCAAATATTTCTTTTGGACCAAAATTCTAATAGAACAAGCATCAAGGATCCCTAAGACTTAATTAGTTCACTTCCAAAAAATTAACAAAAAAAAGTTAACGACACTTCAACACAAAATTCATTTTAATTATTACAAAATAAATTAACAACTCTATCATAAAATTATTTTTATTTTGTAAATCAACACAACATTCACACAATCCTCTCATAAAAATCACAACTTTAACATTCCAAAAAAATTATAACACAACTTTCAACCCATTTATTATATCTAGAAATATAGTTATTTTTAACATAAATAAAGTTTCTAAAAATTTCTTCAACACACAAACTATCACAACATAAAATTTTAACCAAATAAAAATTGAGTTTTTAGCCAATAACTACTTCTATTGATTAAAACACAATTTTATCTTTATAACGACTTTTACCGAATGAAAATTAATTTTTGACATAGATAAACATTTTATCTAATTAAAATAGATTTTTATATCAATGTCATAAGAAAATCAAGATCACTGCTAAGAAAATAAATCGCATATCACAATTTTACTTTTAAAACTAAAGAATTTTCCTACACAATAATAATAATAATAATAATAATAATAATAATAATAATAGTAATAATAATAATAATAATAATAATAATAATAATAATAAACACCATTTTCAAAATTATCCATCATCACAAAGCCATTTACTAAAATCAGTTTTTTTTACTAGTGACAACAATTACAATTTTACCATAAAAATCAATTTATTTTCTACAGAAGATCACGAAAGGATTTTGTTCTACTAACAATGAAAAATGGTTAGACACAGTAAATATGATTGTAATTAAAGAGTTCTTACTTGAGGGGATGATTCACTAACTCCTTTTGATGTTTTCTTTAATTTCTTGCTTTTTCTCTCCCAAACCTTTTCTTTTTCTTTCTTTCTTGCATATAGGTTGCTATGAGTATTCATATTGAGAATGGGAGACGTCCGTTTTTTTTATTCTTCTATCACTAGAGTTAGGGAATTTAACCTAAGTCCATTAAGACCCTAAATATTCACTCCCAAATTAAAGTAATTTTGTTTTTAACGTCTTCATTCTTTTCTAGTATTATTGTTATTATTATAAGTATTTTTTTTTTCAAATACTTAGCAAAATATTCAGTCAAATTAAATACATCATGTCATACACATATATATTTTTCAAAAATATCTATTTAATACAAAATATAATAA
>NC_021165.2:33627226-33632800 GCF_000331145.2 Cicer arietinum
ATTATAATAATAATAATAATAATAATAATAATAATAATAATAATAATAATAATAATAATAATAATAATAATAATAATAATAATAATAATAATAATAATAATAACAACAACAACAACAACAACAACAACAAATAAACTCCTACAATTCAAAATATTGTGCCACCTCATTCAAATATTGCCACATAAAAATTTTTTTGATGTGGCACATCTAATAAACACTTTTCCTCTTTCTTATTGCAATATATTTTTAGCAAAAATTTTATTACATTTTTTTCATACAATATTTTGTTGAAATATTCATTTGCCATAAGTTACAAATTACAATATAATAAATCTATTATATATATTAAAATAGACACCGACAATTCAAAATATTATGCCACCTCATTCTAATATTACCACGTCAAAAAAAATTGATGTGACACATCTAACAAACACTCTTCCTCTTTCTTATTGCAATTTATTTTTAGCACAAATTTTATTGCATTTATTTCATATAATATTTTGTGGAACTATTCATGTGCCATAGGTTTCAAATTACAATATAATCAATATCAATTATTTGACACTCATTGCTCCTCAATTATTATTGATAACGGTTATTTCTCCATAAATCTATTATCCATTATTTATTTTAAAATAGACTCCTAAAATTCAAAATATTGTGCCACCTCATTGAAATATTGCCACATCTAACAAACACTCTTACTCTTTCTTATTGCAATTTATTTTTAGGACAAACTTTATTACATTATTTTCATATAATATTTTGTGGAACTATTCATGTGTCATAAGTTACAAATTACAATATAATAAATATCAATTATTCGACACTCATTGGTCCTCAATTATTATTGATAACGGTTATTTGTCCATAAAAATCTTCAAACTGAATATAACATTGTACCATTACTGGAAAAAAAATATTTTAATGAAATCTATTATATCTATCACATGTCACTTATTAGATAACTAAAATTAATATTTAAATCAATTAGAGAGATCTAATTTAGAATTAGGCCAACAATTTGTTTTGCTATTTTTTCTTATTATATCATTATTGATATCTATCACATGTCACTTATTAGATGACTAAAATTAATATTTAAATCAAATAGAAATTAGGCCGACAATTTGTTTTTCTATTTTTTCTTATTAGACCATTACTGATGTGGACTTAGAGAAAAATTTATATATTTCCTAAAATACTGATATTATTAAAATAACAAAATGAACTCATTTAAAAAATTTAAAATAACAAATACTAATATTCATAAAAAAATAATAAAAAATAAAAATGTGAATAAATAATAATATATATATATAAAGAGGTTGGTCTATCACGTCTAATAGATTTTTTTTTGTAAGCCTAAGTCTGATCTATTTAAATTAATAGGCTTTTAAAAAAGACTGAATCTAACCTTTTTATTAAACAAGTCAGGGAATAAATATGTCAGACCATAGGCTCTGACCATCATCAAAACAACCATCATCAATATTTACCTTTGTGTAGCATTAAGATTTTTTGTTCTATTTAAGATAATTTTTTTTTTACCCCATACCCCTTAATTAAACCTATACCCCCAAATCAGGTTTGAAATGACGTTTTTACCCTCGTTTAAATAATAAAACTTCAAAAAAGTTTTCCAAAAGTTACAGTCAAACTTTTATCTGCCGAAAAGGATAAAATGATTAAAAAAAACTAACATTAAATTGATAAAATAGTAAAAAAAAAATTTAAAAAAAGGTATAATTGGCGTTTTCATAAAATTATGGGGGTATAGATATAGATATGGGTGGACAGGGTAAAGTTTTCTTAAGATAATAGTCAAACTTTTTCAACGATTGTCTAAGAAAATTAATGCAATTTTATGTAGTGTTGAATTGATAGGTTGAATAATTTAATTTAATTGTTTGATTTCTTTGGATAAATTAATGTTATAATTTTATTTGGTACATATTTTTGTTTTTAGTAAATTTATCCTATGTATTCAATTATTACCATTATTTTAATATTACTATTATTATTACTATTATTACTATTATTATTATTATTAATAAATTTAGTGCACATTTTTGATTATTTACTTTGGTATTTAGATGATGTTAAATTAGTTCTAATAAGTATTATTTCATTTAAGATAAATATTTAATTGTTAATAATTTTTACCATAAAAATAATAATTCCTAAAGAGTATTAATTCATAGAAATTATTGCCTTAGTCATTAACAAATATAATTTATGCATATTTAAGATAATAATTAATATTCAAAATAAAATAAAAAATGAAGACTCTAATGAGATTTAATTTTTAAATAAATAAAAATGAAATAGACACTTATGTGTTACCATAAAATGGTAACCTATCTTGCCTATAAATTAAGGGATGCTAATTTTTACCATAAAACTAATAATTCCTAAAGAGTATTGATTCATAGAAATTATTGCCTTAGTCATTAACAGATATAATTTATGAATATTTAAGATAATAATTAATATTCAAAATAAAATAAAAAATGAAGACTCTAATGAGATTTAATTTTTAAATAAATAAAAATGAAATAGACACTTATGTGTTACCATAAAATGGTAACCTATCTTGCCTATAAATTAAGGGATGCTTGTAGTGGTTGATCATCTTAAAACTTTATTAAAATAGAAAGTGTATAGTGTATACAAATAGTTAAATTAAGATGACGGGGAAGAAGATTACTGCTTTTTTAACGCTTGTAATGGTTTTAGGCTTGCAAGCTGTGACAACATTGGATGCACGTCAAATTGATGACATCAGTTGCTCTGAGGCTATTGTTTTATTAATGCCATGTGTACCTTTTTTGACAGGATTAGGCCAACCAACACCATCTACTTCCTGCTGTGAAGGAGCACAAAATTTAAATCAAAATGCGGACACCACTCAGGTTCGACGTGATGTTTGTCAATGTCTCAAAGGAGCTTCAATGAAATTTGGCGTTAACTCGGACAAAACAAAACAACTCCCACAACTTTGTAACATTAGTCTTTCTTTTACGTTGGATCCTAACATTGACTGCAACACGTAAGTTTGCCTTTCTCTTTTCTTGCTAAATAACACAAAATCGTATACATTTTTTTAAAACAATTGTAAATATTTAATAATTTTTTTCTATATAGAAAGACTTAAAATGATGACTTTTCTTTTATTACAAACCCATCTTATTGTTATTTTTATTTATCCACAGGATTCCATAAATCTACCATATGGGTCAAGCATACCACGAAGTAAGCTAGAAGTACAACAACAAAAACTTTATAGCAATAAGCAAAGTGAAAAGTTGTACCAACTCTCCCAAACCAACAAACACATAAAACATGTTTTCTACATGAACATCATTTTCTTCCTTTTTAAATAAAAAAATAAATATTTAATAATTTTTTTCTATATAGAAAGACTTAAAATGATGACTTTTCTTTTATTACAAACCCATCTTATTGTTATTTTTATTTATCCACAGGATTCCATAAATCTACCATATGGGTCAAGCATACCACGAAGTAAGCTAGAAGTACAACAACAAAAACTTTATAGCAATAAGCAAAGTGAAAAGTTGTACCAACTCTCCCAAACCAACAAACACATAAAACATGTTTTCTACATGAACATCATTTTCTTCCTTTTTAAATAAAAAAATAAATGCTAACAACTCGATAAAAATATACATAAAACTTCATCATGATTATTTCAATTTCATAGTTTTCCCTAACTAGTTTACTTTAAAATCAACTAATAACTTTTTCAATTGTATTTCAGAATTAATGAATCAGAGTATTCGCAATTACAAAATAAAGTTAATATGTTAAACAAAAGAAACTCCTAAAGCCAAAACACTTGGTGTTTTACTACCCAAAAATAAATCCTAGTTGGTCATAACTTATGACGCTTGTGGAAAACTCACCCAAAAAGTCTAACACCAGTACAAAAGTATCTCGGAGCCTCCAACGGCATGGTATTGTACTTCATCGCGTTTCTCCTACTAGGTTGGTATGCGACATTATTCGCTCAAGTAACACTATATGTGACGTTCTGTCAAATGTAAGGGTCATCTCCACAGAGCAAATAAGCATGCATATATAGTTGTTATAGCATTGTTATAGCAAAAATATAAATAAATCATTTACTTCATTTAACAGTTAAAATCACAAAGCACCAAAGATACAAATCAACAAAAGTGCACAAATCCTATTTGTTATACTATATGTCAATGTATGATTTTGGAATATCACCACCATGTAGAGTAAATAGTCCCACTATTGCACAATATACCACCGTTGGACTTGTCCCACCAATGGACAAATGCTCTACAGGGTTTCATGTTCAGTACCTCACCGTTGAGTATTTTTCTGAATCATGTTGCCTTTGCAAGAAACTATCGTCACGTACTCGCGACTAGGTCCAGGCCACCAATTGCGTGCATAAATGTCATCGCCTTAGTAACAAAATAGATCACTCAACCTGAGCGTCCAAAATGATTCAACCTTGTCCTAAACCAAACTGGTTTAGACACAAAGTCATCACCTCGAATAATCACAACATATCAAACACAACTATTATAACAACATATCATATATGTTTATTTTGTACTATTTGAACATGTCAAACACAACCATTATAATGACGTATCATATAACATTTATTTATTTTGAAGTTAACGCACAAACATAACCAATACATAACATCACAGTGCATTTATATGACATATACTTTGAGTAGGAAAGCGAATGGAGTGATGCCCTTACCGTTATGAGTGTCGTTATTAAGGTTCATATGTAGTGGTCTTGGCTCCAAAAGTGTTACACCTTCACAAATTAATTTACTACTCAATTAGTGTTACAACTTATCTTATCCTTAATTCCTATTCAAGGTTTGGCGTTAACTTAAGGTTTTAGGACATGCCATTTCTTTATATTTTTAAAAGATACAAATTCTCTCAAATTAACAAGCATACAAACAAGTAACGATAAAAAGAGATTTTGAGTCTATATTTAGTTCATCATTGCAAATCCAATAAAATAAAGAAAAATGTATTTTTTTCAAATATTTCTTTTGGACCAAAATTCTAATAGAACAAGCATCAAGGATCCCTAATGTAACACCCCAATTTTATAATAAATTATTTCATTAATTAAATAGAATTTTAAATAATTGATTTGGTGTTAAAATTATTTTAAAATATATGTTGATTAATTTTGGAATTAATTTTCTTTATATATGGCCTTTCTATTATCTACTAATTACATATTAGACTAAATGCGTGATATAAATAACAAATATTATATTATTTTATATATTTTTATAAAAATAATACTATTTTAGTTTAATAATTTAAATAATAAGATTTTAGACAATTTAACGTGTATATGCATGTATCTAGTAAATGTGATATTGTTTTGTGAGTTTGAATGATGTTAAGTGTACACATAGTTATACTTCAATTTTTTCTAACTGGTTTATATTTTTAGTTATTTAGTTGATAAATAATCATCTTGAGATGCTAGTACAATTGCAATTGATTTCCTATATTTTTATATCTTTGTTAT
>NC_021165.2:33633527-33643199 GCF_000331145.2 Cicer arietinum
AAAATGGGTTTTCACCCTCGCCGCGGCTGTGTTGCCAAACTCCTGCCAACACGTTCATCGTCTTAAAAAACTGACATCATTTTTGGATTCCTCTCGTCAAAACCTTCAAGAAGCACTACTCATTTGCGTGTTTCGGTGAAATTGATGCCGGACCCTGTCGGCGCCCCAATACGTCGGTGAGACCTTTTCTAATAACATGGATCACGACGTTTTGAATATGTTTTTTCGCCTAATATTTTTATTAATTATATAATGCTGATTTTTTTGCCTCGGGAAAATTATCAGCCATGTTTCATTGACTCTGCAAATTCGTCGATGCTTTTGGACTCGTTTGGACGTGTTGTCGACATCTCATGGTTGCTGAAAATCATTATGGTCCTTATATCTTATGAAAGCGTCAAATTGAGGTATAGGGTGAGAGTGCGTTCGAATGCATGAGTATAAATTAAGTGAGATGAACGGGAATACCGTATTTCCCACAATTCATTCGGGGCTCGCTACGTATGGCAGAAGCCCTTTGAGTAATAATTGACTAATGAGCAAACTTGAATTTTGTGAGGTTAAAATATGAATTAGAAACTTTTATAGGATGTTGTTTGATTTGATTTTTGAAGATCATGTGATAGTTGAATTATTGTAGAATTGTGTATTTGATTCATTATGTGTTTTGTTTATATCTATCCTTGATACTGTTGCCTTGCAATTGATGTGATGTGTGTGAACGATCTAGTATTACATTTATTATATGTGAGTGAAGACCCTTTTTTGTTTGAGATGACGTATTATGATGATAAAATCTGAATGTAATGTATGACTATGGAAATCTGCAATGATGATGTGTACTCCTTGACTTGTGATATTACCACCTTGATGAAAATATCATGAAATGCATATTGTGTTTAATTGAATAGTGAAGAATTCAACCCGTGCCAATGATGGTCCTCTTAATGGAGTAAGTAACCTAGGACAACGAGGGGAGAAAATAGTTGTTGATGATTTTTGAAGTAGAGATTATTTGGTCATCATATAGGTAGGGTCTAACAAGCCTGGTGATTATGGGAAGTACAACTGAATGAGCCTGATCGTGGCGGTCTGCTGTTGAGCCATAGGGCAAGATTGTTAGACCTTGGAGGTATTCGGGTGGGGAATTCCTAAGTGACTTAGAGGTAGCACTCCAAATGCCGGGAGCTACCATGCAACACACGTTTACCTCGACTGTCGCGTATATGTGTCTCGGGTTGAGTTGAGGGGATCTATGAGGACAGGGCCAATTCGAATTGTCCGTCCACTTCCGTGGTGGCATAGTATCAAGCCTCCTAACCAAGTACTTCAGAGATAGAATGTTACCAATGAAAGAGGAGGAGTATAGAGTATAAGTGCATGTATAACATTACTTGATTTGTGTAATTGCTTACTTGATGTTGTGGATTGTATCAATGTTTTACCTTGTTTATTCTTGTTGGTTGTGATTTGATATGATACGGTGTTTAATATTTTTTTACGTGTTCTTCTCAGTTATTTTATACTATTACATGTTTTCGAAGCTCACCCCTCGTTGCTTGTGTTTGGCGCTTGCGAGAGCGCAGTTATTTCAGGTTATCGATTGGGGATCCACGCTCTATGGAGTGATGCCGTTACCGTTATGAGTGTCGTTATTAAGGTTCATATGTAGTGGTCTTGGCTCCAAAAACGTTACACCTTCACAAATTAATTTACTACTCAATTAGTGTTAAAACTTATCTTATCCTTAATTCCTATTCAAGGTTTGGCGTTAACTTAAGGTTTTAGGACATGCCATTTCTTTATATTTTTAAAAGATACAAATTCTCTCAAATTAACAAACATACAAACAAGTAACAATAAAAAGAGATTTTGAGTCTATATTTAGTGCATCATTGCAAATCCAATAAAATAAAGAAAAATGTATTTTTTCAAATATTTCTTTTGGACCAAAATTCTAATAGAACAAGCATCAAGGATCCCTAAGACTTAATTAGTTCACTTCCAAAAAATTAACAAAAAAAAGTTAACGACACTTCAACACAAAATTCATTTTAATTATTACAAAATAAATTAACAACTCTATCATAAAATTATTTTTATTTTGTAAATCAACACAACATTCACACAATCCTCTCATAAAAATCACAACTTTAACATTCCAAAAAATAATTATAACGACAACTTTCAACCCATTTATTATATCTGGAAATATTTTTATTGTTAACATAAATAAAGTTTCTAAAAATTTTTTCAACACACAAACTATCACAACATAAAATTTTAACCAAATAAAAATTGAGTTTTTAGCCAATAACTACTTCTATTGATTAAAACACAATTTTATCTTTATAACGACTTTTACCGAATGAAAATTAATTTTTGACATAGATAAACATTTTCTCTAATTAAAATAGATTTTTATATCAATGTTATTAAAAAATCAAGATTACTGATAAGAAAATAAATCGCATATCACAATTTTACTTTTAAAACTAAAGAATTTTCCCACACAATAATAATAATAATGATATCAAAACACCATTTTCAAAATTATCCATCATCACAAAGCCATTTACTAAAATCGGTTTTTTTTACTAGTGACAACAATTACAATTTTACCATAAAAATCAATTTATTTTCTACAGAAGATCAAGAAAGGATTCTGTTCTACTAACAATGAAAAATGGTTAGACACAGTAAATATGATTGTAAATAAAGAGTTCTTACTTGAGGGGATGATTCACTAACTCCTTTTGAGGTTTTCTTTAATTTCTTCCTTTTTCTCTCCTAAACCTTTTCTTTTTCTTTCTTTCTTGCATATAGGTTGCTATGAGTATTCATATTGAGAATGGGAGACGTCGGTTTTTTTCTTCTTCTATCACTAGAGTTAGGGAATTTAACCTAAGCCCATTAAGACCCTAAATATTCACTCCCAAATTAAAGTAATTTTGTTTTTAACGTCTTCTTTCTTTTCTAGTATTAATGTTATTATTATAAGTATTTTTTTTTTCAAATACTTAGCAAAATATTCAGTCAAATTAAATACATCATGTCATACACATATATATTTTTCAAAAATATATATTGAATAAAAAATATAATTATAATAATAATAATAATAATAATAATAATAATAATAATAATAATAATAATAATAATAATAATAATAATAATAATAATAATAATAATAATAATAATAATAACAACAACAACAACAAATAGACTCCTACAATTCAAAATATTGTGCCACCTCGTTCAAATGTTGCCACATAAAAAAAAAAAATTGATGTGGCACATCTAATAAACACTCTTCCTCTTTCTTATTGCAATTTATTCTTAGCAAAAATTTATTACATTTTTTTCATATAATATTTTGTTGAACTATTCATGTGCCATAAGTTACAAATTAATATATAATAAATCTATTATATATATTAAAATAGACTCCGACAATTCAAAATATTATGCCACCTCATTCAAATATTACCATGAGAAAAAAAATTGATGTGCCACATCTAACAAACACTCTTCTTCTTTCCTATTGCAATTTATTTTTAGCACAACTTTTATTGCATTTATTTCATATAATATTTTGTGGAACTATTCATGTGCCATAAGTTACAAATTACAATATAATCAATATCAATTATTTGACACTCATTGCTCCTCAAATATTATTGATAACGGTTATTTCTCCATAAATCTATTATCTATTATCTATTATTTATTTTAAAATAGACTCATACAATTCAAAATATTGTGCCACCTCATTCAAATATTGCCACATCTAACAAACACTCTTACTCTTTCTTATTGCAATTTATTTTTAGCACAAATTTTATTACATTATTTTCATATAATATTTTGTGGAACTATTCATGTGTCATAAGTTACAAATTACAATATAATAAATATCAATTATTCGACACTCATTGGTCCTCAATTATTATTGATAACGGTTATTTCTCCATAAATATCTTCAAACTGAATATAACATTGTATCATTACTGGAAAAAAAATATTTTAATGAAATCTATAATATCTATCACATGTCACTTATTAGATAACTAAAGTTAATATTTAAATCAAATAGAGAGATCTAATTTAGAATTAGGCCAACAATTTGTTTTTCTATTTTTTCTTATTATATCATTACTGATATCTATCACATGTCACTTATTAGATAACTAAAATTAATATTTAAATCAAATAGAGAAATATAATTTAGAATTAGGCCGACAATTTGTTTTTCTATTTTTTCTTATTTTAACCAGTACTTATGTGGACTTAGAGAAAAATTTATATATTTTCTGAAATATTGATATTATTAAAATAACAAATTTAAAACAAACAAAATGAACTCATAATTAGCAAATTTTAAATAACAAATACTAATATTCATAAAAAAATAATAAAAAATAAAAATGTGAATAAATAATAATATATATATAAATAGGTTGGTCTATCACGTCTAATAGATTTTTTTTTTGTAAGTCTGAGTCTGATCTATTTAAATTAATAGGCTTATAAAAAAGACTGAATCTAACATTTTTATTAAACAAGTCAGGGCATAAATATGTCAGACCATAGGCCTTGACCTTCATCAAAAAACCATCATCAATATTTACCTTTGTGTAGCATAAATATTTTTTGTTCTATTTAAGATAAAATATTTTTTACCCCACACCCCTTAATTACACCTATACCCCCAAATCAGGAATGAAATGATGTTTTTACCCTCGTTTAAATAATAAAACTTCAAAAAATTTACAATTTTTTATTTCAAGTTTTCCGGACTCAAAATTGAGTTTTTTTTCCTAAACTTCCGGAGAACTGGAATACAAGTTTTCCGGTACAAAGATATACTCCGGAAAACTTGTTTGAAGTTATTCGTTATAGAAGCCTCTTCCGGAAAACATTTTTTTGAAGTTCTCCGGTATAGAAGCCTCTTCCAGAAAACATTTTTTGAAGTTCTCTGGCACAAAACACTATTCTGGAAAACTTTTTTGAATATCTTCGGTACCGAGGCTTGTTCTGGGAAACTTGAGGCTTAATATTTTTGAAAACGACGACAATTTATGGTGTATTAATTATTAATTGTGTTGTATTAATTATTACGGTGTATTCATTATTTATGATATATTATTTATAGTGTAATTATTATATAATGGTTTATTCATTATTAATTATTTATGGTATATTATTATTTTTTAAAATTGTGTGTACCGGAAGTCTTTTTTAGAAAGTTTTCCAGAAATACCTTATGTACCGGAAATTTATCCTATAAAGTTTTTCGGTAAAAATTTTCCTATTTCGGAAAACTTGAAAACATTTTCAGAAAATAATGTGTGTACCGGAATTCTTCAAAAAAGTTTTCCGAAAGTTACCGTAAAACTTATATCTGCCGAAAAGGATAAAATGATTAAAAAAAACTAACTTTAAATTGATAAAATAGTAAAAAAAAATTATAAAAAAGGTATAATTGGCATTTTCATAAAATTATGGGGGTATAGATATAGATATGGGCGGACAGGGTAAATTTTTGTTAAGATGATAGTCAAACTTTTTTAACGATTGTCTGAGAAAATTAATGCAATTTTATGTAGTGTTGAATTGATAGGTTGAATAACATAATTTAATTGTTTTATTTCTTTGAATAAATTAATTTTATAATTTTATTTGGTACATATTTTTGTTTTTAGTAAATTTATCCTATGTATTCAATTATTACTATTATTTTAATATTACTATTATTTTTACTATTATTATTATTAATAAATTTAGTGCATATTTTTGATTATTTACTTTTGTATTTAGATGATGTTAAATTAGTTCTAATAAGTATTATTTCATTTAAGATAAATATTTAATTGTTAATAATTTTTACCATAAAAATAATAATTCTAAAGAGTATTAATTCATAGAAATTATTGCCTTAGTCATTAACAGATATAATTTATGCATATTTATGATAATAATTAATATTCAAAAGAAAATAAAAAATGAAGACTCTAATGGGATTTAATTTTTTAATAAATAAAAATGAAATAGACACTTATGTGTTACCATAAAATGGTAACCTATCTTGCCTATAAATTAAGGGATGCTTGTAGTGGTTGTCTAAAAACTATTAATTCATAGAAATTATTGCCTTAGTCATTAACAGATATAATTTATGCATATTTAAGATAATAATTAATATTCAAAAGAAAATAAAAAATGAAGACTCTAATGAGATTTGATTTTTTAATAAATAAAAATGAAATAGACACTTATGTGTTACCATAAAATGGTAACCTATCTTGCCTATAAATTAAGGGATGCTTGTAGTGGTTGATCATCTAAAAACTTTATAAAAACCTAACGTGTATAGTGTATACAAATAGTTAAATTAAGATGACGGGGAAGAAGATTATTGCTTTTTTTACGCTTGTAATGGTTTTAGGGTTGCAAGATGTGACAACATTGGATGCACGTCAAATTGATGACACCAGTTGCTCTGAGGCTATTGTTTTATTGGTGCCATGTGTACCTTTTTTGACAGGATTAGGCCAACCAACACCATCTACTTCCTGTTGTGAAGGAGCACAAAATTTAAATCAAAAGGCGGACACCACTCAGGTTCGACGTGATAGTTGTGAATGTCTAAAAGGAGCTTCAATTAAATTTGGCGTTAACTCGGACAAAACAAAACAACTCCCACAACTTTGTAACATAGGCTTTCTTTTACGTTGGATCCTAGCATTGACTGCAACACGTAAGTTTGCCTTTCTCTTTTCTTGCTAAATAACACAAAATCGTATACATTTTTTTAAAAAAATTGTTAATATTTAATAATTTTTTTCTATATAGAAAGACTTAAAATGATGACTTTTTTTTTTTTTTTAAACCCCCATTTTTTTTTTTTTTTTTTTTCCCCAGGATTCCATAATTTTACCCTATGGGTCAAGCATACCCCAAAGAAAAAGCTAGAAGTACAACAACAAAAACTTTATAGCAATAAGCAAAGTGAAAAGTTGTACCAACTCTTTAAAGTTGGATATTTTTTAGCTCTATATTTATGAAAATTTGAATCATATTTATTTGTTATCTATTTTCTGTTTTTAAATTTCTGAAGTGTAATAATATTATTTTTTTGGAATTCTATTATACAAAAAAATTACTAAATAAAATATAATTTTAATTTATAAAATACTGAAAAGTTTTACTCTACCAAACAAACAAACACATAAAACATGTTTTCTACATGAACATCATTTTCTTCCTTTTAAAAAAAAATAAATAAATGCTAACAACTCATATATATAAAATTTCATCACGATTATTTCAATTTCATAGTTTTCCCTAACTAGTTTACTTTAAAATCAACTAATAACTCTTTCAATTCTATTTCAAAAATAATGAATCAGAGTATTTGCAATTACAAATAAAGTTAATATGTTAAACAAAAGAAACTCCTAAAGCCAAAACACTTGGTGTTTTACTACCCAAAAATAAATCCTAGTTGGTCATAACTTAGGACGCTTGTGGAAAACTCACCCAAAAAGTCTAACACCAGTACAAAATTATCTCGGAGCCTCCAACAACATGGTATTGTACTTCATCGGGTTTCTCCTACTAGGTTGGTCTGCGACATTATTCCCTCAAGTAACACTATATGTGACGTCCTGTCAAATGTAAGGGTCGTCTCCAAATAGAAAACACAGAGCAAATAAGCATGCATATATAGTTGTTATAGAAAAAATATAAATAAATCATTTACTTCATTTAACAGTTAAAATCACAAAGCACCAAATATACAAATCAACAAAAGTGCACAAATCCTATTTGTTATACTATATGTCAATGTATGATTTTGGAATATCACCACCATGTAGAGTAAATAGTCCCATTATTGCACAATATACCACCGTTAGACTTGTCCCACCATTGGACAAATGCTCTACATGGTTTCATGTTCAGTACCTCACCGTTGAGTATTTTTCTGAATCATGTTGCCTTTGCAAGAAACTATCGTCACGTACTCGCGACTAGGTCCAGGCCACCAATTGCATGCATAAATGTCATCACCTTAGTAACAAAATAGATCACTCAACCTGAGCGTCCCAAACGATTCAACCTTGTCCTAAACCAAACTGGTTTAGACACAAAGTCATCACCTCGAATAATCACAACATATCAAACACAACTATTATAACAACATATCATATATGTTTATTTTCTACTATTTGAACATGTCAAACACAACCATTATAATAACGTATCATATAACATTTATTTATTTTGAAGTTAACACACAAAAATAACCAATACATAACATCACAGTGCTTTTATATGACATATAATTCGAGTAGGAAAGCGAATGGAGTGATGCCCTTACCGTTATGAGTGTCGTTATTAAGGTTCATATGTAGTGGTCTTGGCTCCAAAAATGTTACACCTTCACAAATTAATTTACTACTCAATTAGTGTTAAAACTTATCTTATCCTTAATTCCTATTCAAGGTTTGGCGTTAACTTAAGGTTTTAGGACATGCCATTTCTTTATATTTTTAAAAGATACAAATTCTCTCAAATTAGCAAGCATACAAACAAGTAACAATAAAAAGAGATTTTGTGTCTATATTTTGTTGGTTATATGACTTCTATCCTTAGAAAATTTTATACAATATTTTCAACAAGATTATCTAATTCTTTCCTAAGTGATGAATTAATATCAAAACCAACTTGTTTAATATTAATTCCTATTTTAACAGCAAAAGATTCAAACAGTTTATTCAAAGCGGAAGTTCACAATCACATGCAAGATCAATATGGAAAGTAAAGAGAGAGAGGAAATAGTGCACCAGGAGATTTTTATACTGGTTCGGCTATCACTTTGATAACCTACATCCAGTCCTGAAATCTACAACAGATTTCAGCCTTTTGTAAGACCCATAATTTTAAAGTATACTTTATGTATTTTTGTGTATTTTGGATATTAGCTCGGAGGCTTTTTAGCCAGAGTTATTAATATTTTGGAGTTTATATGATCAAAAAGAAATTTTGATGCCGATTAGAATGACTCGTCGATGAATAAATTAAATTAACTGCGGTGAATCTTTTACGACGAATTTAATGTGTTACGGGTGAGATGCTAATTTAACAAATATCTAGATATTTTGAGATATTTGTTAAAAGTAATTAATATATATCTAAATATATATATATAGATATATATTTGTTTGGGGAGAAAAGAAAAGGGATATAGAAAGGAAAGAAGGAAAAAGAAAGAAAAGAAAAACAAAGGAAAGAAAGAGAAAGGAGAGAAAACAACATTTTCCATCTTCTTCCTCCGCCTCGAGCGAAGCTTCTTCCTCCTTCCTCCATTTTTATTCATTTTTGCTTTCTTTGTTTCCCTTTTTGTTCAAGAATAGAAACCCAAGGCTTAGTGAGTAAGAAAACAAGGATTTCTCAGCTTCATACTTCCTCGTTGTTTCAAAAACGAAGAAAAACGGTATTAGGGATTTCAAAATCGTAAAACACAAACCTCCCCGTTTCATCTAGATCTAAGCTTCGTTTCACGAAGAGATAGAAGGGAAAGTTGCTCACTACCACGCTACGGTGCTAGGGAACAAACTTTGGAGGCGATGTTGCGAGCGGAGATTTTACCGGATTTACTCGCGGTAC
>NC_021165.2:33643210-33645653 GCF_000331145.2 Cicer arietinum
AGCTAACGTGAAGGTAAGGGCTCCTTCTAAACTTTTAGTTTGCATTTAGGGACTTATATGTGATTGTGTTGGAAAGGAATTTGTTAGGGTTGAAGTGTTGATTTTGGGGGAAAATGAATCTAAGGCTTTATGGGTAAAATCATAGAGTTAGGTTTTGGTTATATTGATGAATGTTTCGTGGAAAATGAATTTAAACTCATTTATGTATGATTTTGAGTAAATGAAACTTGTTGTGTTTGAGTGGTGGATTGTGTTGATTTGTGTTTGTCGTATTTGATGTGTTCTTAATTAATACTGATGAAATTCGATATGTGTATGGTTGGATTTTGTGGAGAAATGAATTGATGTGTTTTGGTGTGGATCGTGGATTGAATTTGATAATATGTTTGAGTTTGTTTTGTGTGGAATTTTAAAACCATTAGAGTTAAACGAGTATTAAGAATGGGGAATCCCTTAACGTCTACATTTACTTAATGTTGGCGTGAAAACCATTAGAGTTAAACGAGTATTAAAAATGGGGAATCTTTTAATATCTCGGTTTACTTAATGTGTGTTTGAGAAAATCGTTTAAGTTAAACGAGTATTAAGAATGGGGAATCTCTTAATGTCTACGTTAACTTAATGTGGTCGTGAAAATCGTTTAAGTTAAACGAGTATTAAGAATGGGGAATCTCTTAATGTCTTGTTTACTTAATGTTTGTTTTGAAAATCGTTTAAGTTAAATGAGTATTAAGAATGGGGAATCTCTTAATGTCTTGTTTACTTAATGTGTGTTTGTGAAAACCATTAGGGTTAAACGAGTATTAAAAATGGGGAATCTTTTAATATCTCGGTTTACTTAATGGGTGTTTGAGAAAATCGTTTAAGTTAAACGAGTATTAAGAATGGGGAATCTCTTAATGTCTACGTTTACTTAATGTTGGCGTGAAAACCATTAGAGTTAAACGAGTATTAAAAATGGGGAATCTTTTAATATCTCGGTTTACTTAATGCGTGTTTGAGAAAATCGTTTAAGTTAAACGAGTATTAAGAATGGGGAATCTCTTAATATGAATTCCGAGTCCATGCATTTTTGGCATATACGCATTGCATTAGGGTGCTTGGCACACGAGTCGTGTTTGAATCAAGTTATGTTTAAGTGTTATGTATTGATATTATGTGTAAGTGTGACTGATTGTAAAACTATTTTGAAACTCAAGTTGTCGTGGTAATTGTGTTGGAATTGCTAAGTGTTATGTATTGATTATCGTGTGTAAGTGTGATGGATTGTAAAACTATTTCGAAACCCAATTTGTCGTGGTGATTGTGTGGGAATTGCTAAGTGTTAAGATTTGGAGTTGTGTATGAATGTGATTGAATTAGTTTATGTATTTTTGGAAGAATAAGCAGGGAAATCGATTTCCCAATCGATTTGATGAGTTACAGAGACTTCGCTAATTTGACAAAATCGATTTGCCAATCGATTTTGTAATCTGTTTTTCAAAACCATTTAAGAAATCGATTTGGCAATCGATTGGTATGTTTCTTGTTTTCTTGAATCTTGAAAATATATTGAAACAATCAATTTGGCAATCAATTGGCTGCATTACAGGAGCTCAGCCATTTTGACAAAATCGATTGGCTTTAACACATGGGCGCAGCTACTCATTCAACCGATTTCCCAATCGATTGATTTAAGCCCAGAGTACAGATTTTACAAAAACACCTTCAAGCAATCGATTTCCCAATCGATTTGCTTAGTAGAAATTCTTATTTTGAGTTAGATAATCGATTGCTCAATTGATTTATCCATGTCTTGGTTAGTTATGTATTACTTGATGGATTGAGAACTTTATTTTGACTTCATTTTTATTTGGCAAGTGTTATATGAACTTTTAGCATATGGAAAATCCTTTTAAGGTGCATGCTTAGTTGAAAGGTTATTTTGTGCATTTAAAAACTTAAATGTTATGTGTTAATTGTTAATTTCGGTTGGTGACCCTTTACAACTATTGTGGAAATCTGGGCTTTGCCCTCAGATGAGAGCCAGGACGATCCTACCGGTTCGTACCCTACGGATGGGAATGTAGATGGGAATGCTTGACTGGAGCTATGTTAGGAGGATCTCACGGGGCGCGTGGAGATCACTCAGAGTGTATAGTTTTTTGGTGGGATGATCAGATTAGGTTGATGTATAGGGACTAGACGTCCTTCTTTTTGGGTTGGAGTATTTTAATTTGGAAAACTGTATTGATACAAATATTGTCAGTTTGACATTTTATTATGATGGGTTCTATGTACCACCTTTTGAAGTGTAAATACTTTGGATTCGTATTTCAAAAACTATTCCGCTGCTTGTAAATTCTGTTGACTTATTTGTCGTTGTGTTACGACTTAAATATTTATCCAAAGGTATTTTACTTAATTATTCTTTGTTTCATGAGTTTGTTTTTGAAAAAAAAAA
>NC_021165.2:33646221-33646670 GCF_000331145.2 Cicer arietinum
TGCCTCTAATGTCCTCACCTGTTACAATTGTCTGAAGCCAGGGCACATGGCAAGGGATTGCACGGCTCCAAAGGTGGAACCATTTGTGAATGTAGCTAGGGCTATCCGTCCTACTGCTAGAGGACGCATTTATTGTGTGAGTGCTGAAGATGGGAATCCATCTGGTAATCTGATTCAAAGTGACTGTGAGATCGCAGGTAACACTCTAACTGCACTTTTTGATTCGGGGGCGATCCATTCCTTCATTGCTATGGATTGTGTAAATCGTTTGAAGTTATCTGTGTCTGTTTTACCTTTTGATTTGGTTGTTTCCACACCTGCTAAGACTTTGACAGTAAATTATGCATGTTTACATTGTCAAATGACTATTCAGAATAGGGATTTCTTGGTTAATTTGATTTGTTTACCGCTACAATCACTCGAGGTCATTCTCGGTATGGATTGGATAT
>NC_021165.2:33646686-33647351 GCF_000331145.2 Cicer arietinum
CATTATGTGATCTTGGATTGTGCTCGTAAATTGGTTCTTTTCCCCGAACCAGGAGTTGTTAAGTATTTAGCCGCGAACAAACTCCGGGTGTCTCTAAGTGAAGGGACTCATGAATTTTTGTCTCTGGCTAATGTGGAGGCAAAGATAAATGTGAACATAGAAGATGTGATGCTTGTCAATGAGTACCGGGATGTATTTCCAACGGAAATTCCAGGATTGCCACCGGTAAGAGAATTGGAATTTTTCATTGATTTGCACCCAGGAACGGGACCAATTTCGATTGCGCCGTACCGAATGTCACCATTGGAATTAAATGAGCTCAAAGGCCAAATTGAAGATTTGTTGAAGAAGAAATTTATTAGACCAAGTGTATCACCATGGGGAGCTCCAGTTTTACTAGTTAAGAAGAAGGACGGAAGCTCGCGTTTATGTGTGGATTATAGACAGCTTAATAAGGCAACTATTAAGAATCGTTATCCTTTGCCACGCATTGATGATTTAATGGATCAATTGAGAGGGGCCGCATTATTTTCGAAGATTGACTTGAAGTCGGGTTACCATCAGATACGAGTTAGGGAAGGAGATATTCAGAAAACTGCTTTCAGAACCCGGTAGGGACATTATGAATATCTAGTTATGCCGTTTGGAGTTACCAATGCACCAGC
>NC_021165.2:33648589-33652036 GCF_000331145.2 Cicer arietinum
TTACTAAAATTGAACAAAAAGGTTCTCAAGTTGATTGAAATAATATTTAAAATTGACAGCAATAGTAAAATTGATCTGTTATAAATTGAGAAAAATGTCAGGGATGAGTTTCACTTCGAATCCAACCTTGGTGTCTAATTTGATCCTAGTTATTGAATTCCTTTATTGAATTATTACCGAATTCTCTTTATTATTCTTGCCCAAATGTCTTAGTGACAGAACCTTTAATTCCAAAGTAACCCCTAATTCCTTAGTAGATTTAAGACTAGAATTAAGCATTACCGTATAGAAATTCTCTTGTAAATTATTGCTTTGCAACTAATTTAATTGGTTTCATGACCTGCACCTATGTCTAGACTACAAATTCATGAATTTCTCATCTCAAGCATTCGTAAAGTCCACTTCCGTTTCAAAATACAAATCGTAGAACATTTTAATGTTGATCAAGCAATAAAAAGCATTAAGCACAGAGATGAGAAAAATAATTCAATAAACTCATTCATATAACTAGAAATCAAATCATAAAAATAAGGGTTTCATCTTGTTACACTCATCCCTAACAAATAGGGTTTAGTTACTCATGACATAGATAAAAGAGATAGAGATTAGAGAAGAATTACAAGAATGATTTATGAATGATTCTGGATAAAACTGCTCCAATGATGTTAGAAACGGCCGTCTTTGAGTTTCTATGCTAGGGCACAAGTCTCCCAACTTCCCAATAGTGAAAAAGATGCTTAAAACAATAAAAATCTGCGTTTTTATGGTTGCTGGTACGGGTCGCGCGCCCCAGGCGCGCTTGGATGCGCTTCAGCGCGTTTGGACAGTAGCAGATGCTGGAAAAAACGCTTGGCTTGCGCTCGGGCGCGTATCGACAGTGGCGAATGCTGGGAAAAAGCGCTTGGCTTGCGCTTGGGCGCGCTCCAGCGCTCAGCATCTGCTGTCCGGCGTATATTGCATTTTGCTCCTCTTTCGAGTCTGCATTTGGTTCTGGTGTCTTCATGAAAGTTGTAGCTATGGATCTTATCTTTCATTTGCACTTGGTTTGACTCCAATTGGACATCTACAACTCCAGATAGGGCTGCAATACTCTACATATGTCATGTTGATTTCTCACCAAAATTCAGCACTGCACTAAAACAAAACGCAATGTAAAATCACGACAAATTCCTACTTAATCAACGAAATAAAAACAAAAAACATTTTATTAACTCAAAGAACAAAAATCAACAAAATATATCAAATAAATCCTTAATTTAACTGATGATTGAGGATAAATAAGACTAAAATAGTGGGAAAATATGCATATGATGAAGAGTCATCACAACCCCAAACTTAATCTATTGCTTGTCCCCAAGCAACAATTAATTTCATATTTTGTCCTGTTAAATGCACACTTAAATTCAATTTCTCAAATTACATCAAACTCAAATTTCAAAGTTCTTGCTACTGCAAAACATTCATCATGCTCTATGGTTGTTTTCAAAAATACAGACAACAAGATTTGTACACCTTGGCATTCATTCATCAAATTCAACTCTCTCTTCACACAATCTCACCAAAATTTCTCTCAAGTGTTTAGAAAGGTTTATGAATTTATCACTCAAATCCTAGAACATGCATCACACTACCATAGGCTTGAAAAAATTCTAGTTAGCAATCACAATGCAGTGAATACATACATTTTTGGAGGACTTTCGGGTTGTAATGGGGTTTAGGTAAGGGTACGACATTTTAGGATAGTAGGCTTTACCACTTGGAGTTAGGCATACATTTCCACCTTATTCTACCATTTTTTTCTTCACCTTTTCATTATGGAGATTCTCAGACATTGACAAAAGAACCAAGAAGATGTTATTACCAAAGTACACAAATTGAATTTTTTTTCTTCTTTTTATTTTATTTTTTTTATTTTTTCTTTTTCTGAGAATCATCACCCGAAACTTAGAAAGTTGCTATCCCATGAGCAACCCCAAACTTATAATTTTATCAAGACTATAATTTTTTTTCTACCTAACTCCAAGTAAGTTGATTTAATTAAAGTCAGGTGTTTTTCTTGTAATGTGGCGAGTAACCGAAATAAAAGGGCAATGCTCAAAGGGGCTAGCAAAGGATAAAATTTTCATAGGGTAGTTAGAAAGGCTCAGACGACCAATAAAATTGCCTCAATGTATGCATAAATTACATGTGATACAAGTCAGAATTAGTGCAAGTTCTAGAGGGATAACACATGTCTAGATAATCACACAACAAAGAATTTAAGTGTTTAGGCTCAAAAGCTCACAGCTAGGATAATAAGAGAGAGTATGAACAATCAAAATAAAGCCAACATGCTTCTGAAAAGTTAAAATTGTATTTTTGAAAAATTGATGGCATATTAGCTTTCTACAACCATTTAGTAATCAAGAATGCATGCATTAGGAAAACTTGTCGACTTGAGCAATAACATAATCTAAGAAACGAAATTTAACTTGCAAAATCACAAACAGAAATTTTAAGATTAAGTGCAAGTCAATACGACTGTTTCATCATAGTACACATTTAGTGAAAGGAAAAAAAACATGAAGAAAAGAAAGTCAACATACACTGACATTAAACAAAGAAAACGGAAAGAAACAGGACAATCAACAGAAAGAAAAAAAAAGGAAAGAAAACTTCTCTCAGTTTAGTAGTTCAAGGATTCTCGTTTAGATCATCCGCTCCTGTTCCGCTATGGTCGCCAGTATACTGGTGAGGTGCAAATAGATTAGCATAAAACATGTCTCCTGGTGTCTGGAAAAACGCTTCAGGCGCATGTTGTGTTATTTGGAGCTGTACGATCGCTTCTCAACGCATCTTTTTGATTCCTTGCTCATACCAAACATCAAAACTAAGAGAACTAACAATTAGAGACTAAAATTGGAACTAAATGGAGTAAAATAAATGTGAAATGCAATAAATAAATACGGTGCAAAGGATATAAAATTGGGTTGCCTCCCAATAAGCGCTTCTTTAAAGTCATTAGCTTGACGTCTCAACTATTGTCAAGGTGGTATATATGACATGAAGAACACATCATCCTTCTCACCAAAAGATACATATTTCAAGTGAGGTGGCAATTGCTTTTTCTCTATATATTCATCTTCATTCCTTTTCAACCTCTCCCATGTAGTGGGGAAACGAGGGGAGTAAGATGATGATCCTTCTGGCATGGCTAAAACCTCTTTCACCTTCGGATCTTTACTTTCTTTAACAACATCTTGGGGTAGGCATAACACTCTTTCTAATGGCATAATGTGTCCTTGATGTACACCTTCTTCATTGACTATCGAATTAAAAATCTCAATTCGGTTGCACCCTTCCCTTTCGTTTGAATGCTCCATGGCTTTTAAAATATTGAATGTAACTGTTTCCTCATTTACCTTAAAGGTTAAGGTGCCATCTGCTACATCAATCATAGCTCACCCT
>NC_021165.2:33652515-33654609 GCF_000331145.2 Cicer arietinum
TTTTATTGAGCGATCCGCAAATTGTAGCATCAGCTGTGTGTCTTTGACTTTTCCAATGCCCAGTTTTTTGTATATGGAAAGGGGCATAAGACTTACACTAGCCCCAAGATCACACAGAGCCTTCCCAAAAGTTCTATTTCCAACGGCACACGGGATTGAGAAGCTTCCAGGATCCTTGAGCTTCGGCGGAAGTTTTCTCTATAGTATAGCACTACATGCTTCGGTTAGCATCACTGTTTCACCGCCAATTTTTCTTTTCTTCGATAGAATCTCCTTCATGAACTTTGCGTATGTTGGCATCTGTTCTAGTGCCTCTGCAAAAGGAATGTTAATATGTAATTTTTTAAAAACATCAAGGAACATACCGAATTGTTTTTCTGTTTCTTCCTTTTTTAACCTTTGAGGAAACGAAAGTCGAATTTCTGGTTTTAGCAGTGGTTCCCTTTTTTGTACCACATGTTCTTCCTCCTTTTCAAGAGTGGTGTGCTCTTCCACTAAGGTCGGTGTGACTGTTTCTTCTGAGTGGGTCGAGCTTGAAGTGCTTACACTTCGTTTTACTTTAACTGGTACTTGTTCACTTACCTTGCCACTCCTTGTTGTCACGACATTGACATAATTTCGTGGATTCGTAACTGTGTCACTAGGCAAATTTCCAGTCGTTCTTTGTGCCATTTGTTGAGCAAGTTGACCCATTTGAGTCTCAAGATTTTTTATTGATGCAGAGTGAGTTTTCTGGACGGCTCTTGACTCTTCAATGAAAGAATTTGTGGTTGTCACTAATTTCTCCATAGCACTCTCCCAAGCAGCCTTTCTAGGTGGAAATTGGTTCGTTTGAGCTTCTTGTTGACCCTGAGAACCACCTTGCTGATCTCTCCAGGAAAAATTTGGATGATTTCTCCAACCAGGATTGTACGTATTAGAGTAGGGGTTATTATGCATGTTGTTATTACTCACAAAATTCACCCGTTCTAGTTCTTCTACCTCATTATCATCTAGTGCTTCACATACTCCAGTTTTATGCGCTCCTCCACAAAGGTTACAACTAGTCTGCTTTAGTAATTTGACGGGGGCCACTTGTGGTTGTATATTTAGAGCTGCCATTCCCTTCTTTATCTCAGTGGCGATAACCTCTTCCATCTTCGATAGTAGCCTGTCTGGAGCTAACCCATCCATAACATTCAATTCCATTACACCACTTGTTGAACCACCACTTCTGTCATACAACATCATCTGTTCATTTGATGCCATGATCTCAATAATCTTTCGTGCTTCTGTTGCGGTTTTGTAATTCAAAGAACCACCGGCTGTGGCATCCAACATAATTCTAGTGCTCGCCCAAAAGCCATTACAGAATATTTGCATTTGGGCAGTGTCGTCATAAGCATGATTAGGACATCCGGCTAGTAAGTTTCTGAATCTCCTGTAAGTGTCACGAAGAGATTCCCCCTCTTTCTGTTTGTAACCGGTGATTTCTTGCCTCTTTCTAACGAACATGGCTGGGGGGAAATATTGTTCCAAGAACTTATCCTCAAGATTATCCCATGTGATGATGCTGTCGGCGGGGAATGAAAGAAACCACTCCTTAGCATCATCTATCAAAGAGAATGGAAATAGCTTCAATTTCTTGCTTTCCTCAGATAAACCATCCACCTTCACTGTTTCACATAACTCAAAGAAATTTGTGAGGTGTCTATTAGCGTCTTCGTTATGTCTACCGGCAAAATGAATTTCCCTCAACTCTCGGAATAGAGCATGACTTATTTCAAACTTATTGACTGTAACCGGTTGGTGATGAATGGGTAATCGAGCACGATTTCTAATTCGATTCCCATATTCTCCGAGAGTACGTTCTGGTGGTGGTGGGTCGGCCATTTCAGTAAATATGACACAATCACCCAAAACCGCTTCTTCCACAACTAAATGTCTTTCCCTTTGTCTCCTTTCTCGAGCCGCCTTTCGATGTGCCTTTGCTGTTTTTTCAATTTCTGGATCAAAGATAAGTTCAGCTGAGGACTGGCCTCGCATACAAGGTTAGACAGATTGTGAGTAATGAAGAGTTTAAAATAAAGAAAAATAAATAATTAAGTAAAAACA
>NC_021165.2:33657162-33666859 GCF_000331145.2 Cicer arietinum
TCAAGGTGATTTGGAACCCAATTACTGGAGATGCGACTTGGGAACTGGAGAGCAAGATGAGAGAACAACATCCAGAGTTATTTATCGACGCATAGTTTCGAGGACGAAACTAATTTTAGGGGGGTAGTAATGTAAGACCCATAATTTTAAAGTATACTTTATGTATTTTTGTGTATTTTGGATATTTGCTCGGAGGCTTTTTAGCCAGAGTTATTACTATTTTGGAGTTTTTATGATCAAAAAGATATTTTGATGCCGATTAGAATTACTCGTCGATGAATAAATTAAATTAACTGCGGTGAATCTTTTACGAAGAATTTAATGTGTTACGGGTGAGATGGTAATTTAACAAATATCTAGATATTTTGAGATATTTGTTAAAAGTAATTAATATATATCTAAATATATATATATATATATAGATATATATTTGTTTGGGGCTTTATGTATATATTTGTTTGGGGAGAAAAGAAAAGGGATATAGAAAGGAAAGAAGGAAAAAGAAAGAAAAGAAAAACAAAGGAAAGAAAGAGAAATGAGAGAAAACAACATTTTCCATCTTCTTCCTCTACCTCGCGCGAAGCTTCTACCTACTTCCTCCATTTTTGTTCAATTTTTCTTTCTTTGTTTCCCTTTTTGTTCAAGAATAGAAACCCAAGGCTTAGTGAGTAAGAAAGCAAGGATTTCTCAGTTTCATACTTCCTCGTTGTTTCGAAAACGAAGAAAAACGGTATTAGGGATTTCAAAACCGTAAAACACAAACCTCCCCGTTTCATCTAGATCTAAGCTCCGTTTCGCGAAGAGATAGAAGGGAAAGTTGCTCACTACCACGCTACGGTGCTAGGGAACCGACTTTGGAGGCGACGTTGCGAGTGGAGATTTTACCGGATTTACTCGCGATACCGTAATCGAACGTGAAAGCTAACGTGAAGGTAAGGGCTCCTTCCAAACTTCTAGTTTGCATTTAGGGACTTATCTGTGGTTGTTTGGAAAGGAATTTGTTAGGGTTGAAGTGTTGATTTGGGAGAAAATGAATCTAAGGCTTTATGGGTAAAATCTTAGAGTTAGGTTTTGGTTATATTGATGAATGTTTCGTGGAAAATGAATTTAAACTCATTTATGTATGATTTTGAGTAAAATCTTGTTGTGTTCGAGTGGTGGATTGTTTGATTTGTGTTTGTCATATTTGACGTGTTCTTAATTAATACTGATGAAATTTGATATGTGTATGGTTTGATTTTGTGGAGAAATGAATTGATGTGTTTTGGTGTGGATCGTGGATTGAATTTGATAATATGTTTGAGTTTGTTTTGTGTGGAATTTTAAAACCATTAGAGTTAAACAAGTATTTAGAATGGGGAATCTCTTAATGTCTACGTTTACTTAATGTTGTCGTCAAAATCGTTTAAGTTAAACGAGTATTAAGAATGGGGAATCTCTTAATGTCTTGTTTACTTAATGTTTGTTTTGAAAATCGTTTAAGTTAAATGAGTATTAAGAATGGGGAATCTCTTAATGTCTTGTTTACTTAATGTTTGTTTTGAAAATCGTTTAAGTTAAATGAGTATTAAGAATGGGGAATCTCTTAATGTCTTGTTTACTTAATGTTTGTTTTGAAAATCGTTTAAGTTAAATGAGTATTAAGAATGGGGAATCTCTTAATGTCTTGTTTACTTAATGTTTGTTTTGAAAATCGTTTAAGTTAAATGAGTATTAAGAATGGGGAATCTCTTAATGTCTTGTTTACTTAATGTTCGTTTTAGATATCGTCTAAGTTAAAAGAGTATTAAGAATGGGGAATCTCTTAATATTTCTGTTTGCTTAATGTTTGTAGTGAAAATCGTTTAAGTTAAAAGAGTATTAAGAATGGGGAATCTCTTAATATTTCTGTTTGCTTAATGTTTGTTGTGGATGGAGTCAGTATATGCTCATTCATTTTCATTCTTTTTGTAAATCGTGCAGACGGATGGAGTCAGTATATGCTCATGCATTTTCATTCTTTTTGTAAATCGTGCAGACCCGTGATAGGTGGCACCTTGATAAATAGTAATTTGGCCTGTGATATGCGGTACATTTATGATTTACGTTTTTGTAAACCGTGCAGACCCGTGATAGGTGGCACCTCGGTAAACGGTACGGGCCCGTGATAGGCAGTATGTTTACGGTTATGCTTTTTTATAAATTGTGCAGACCCGTGATAGGTGGCACCTTGGTAAATAGTACTTTGGCCTGTGATAGGCGGTACATTTACAATTTACGTTCTTTTTAGTAAACCGTGCAGACCCGTGATAGGCAGTACGTTTATGGTTTACGCTTTTTAGTAAATCGTGCAGACCCGTGATAGGTGGCACCTCGGTAATTGGTACTTCGGCATGCGATAGGCGGTACAATTATGATTTACGGCCCTTCGAGGAGGGTTTTGGTTTTGAATTCCGAGTCCATGCATTTTGGCATATACGCATTGCATTAGGGTGCTTGGCACACGAGTCGTGTTTGAATCAAGTTATGTTTAAGTGTTATGTATTGATATTATGTGTAAGTGTGACTGATTGTAAAACTATTTTGAAACTCAAGTTGTCGTGGTAATTGTGTTGGAATTGCTAAGTGTTATGTATTGATTATCGGGTGTAAGTGTGATGGATTGTAAAACTATTTCGAAACCCAATTTGTCGTGGTGATTGTGTGGGAATTGCTAAGTGTTAAGATTTGGATTTGTGTGTAAGTGTTGATTGGTTTTGAAACCCTTTAAAAAGCTGATTTTTGCTGAATTTTGCTGTTTTCCTATTGCTGTCTGATGGATTTGCCAATCGATTTTATAATATGTTTTTCAAAACCATTTAAGAAATCGATTTGGCAATCGATTGGTATGTTTCTTGTTTTCTTGAATCTTGAAAATATATTGAAACAATCGATTTGGCAATCGATTGGCTGCATTACAGGAGCTCAGCCATTTTGACAAAATCGATTTGGAAATCGATTGGCTTTAACACAGGGGCGCAGCTACTCATTCAATCGATTGATGTAAGCCCAAAGTACCGATTTTACAAAAACACCTTCAAGCAATCGATTTCCCAATCGATTTGCTTAGTGGAAATTCTTATTTTGAGTTAGATAATCGATCGCTCAATTGGTTCATCAATGGATTGGCCAGTTGTTTATTACCTGATTGATTTAAGACTTATTTTGACTTCATTTTTATTTGGCAAGCATTATATGAACTTTTAGCATATGGAAAATCCTTTTAAGGTGCATGCTTAGTTGAAAGGTTATTTTGTGCATTTAAAAACTTAAATGTTATGTGTTAGCTGTTAATTTCGGTTGGTGACCCTTTACAACTATTGTGGAAATCTGGGCTTTGCCCTCAGATGAGAGCCAGGACAATCCTACCGGTTCGTACCCTACGGATGGGAATGTAGATGGGAATGCTTGACTGGAGCTATGTTAGGAGGAACTCACGGGGCGCGTGGAGATCACTCAGGGTGTATAGCTTTAGTTTTTTTTTTGTAGAATGATCATATTAGGATGACATAGAGGGAACAAATGTCTTTCTTATGGATTACGTTATTTTGAACTGGAAAACTGTACCTTTACTAATATTGTCAGTATGACATCTTATTTGAATGGGTTCCATGTATCATTGGTTGTTGTGTAAATACTTTGGATTCATATTTTAAGAGAACTATTCCGCTGCGTATCAATTATTTTGACGTAAACATTTATCCAAAGGTATTTCCTTATTTGTTTTTCTTTGATATTATGAATTTGTTTTGAAAAAAAAAATACACCATCGCTTTGAAAATCGGGGTGTTACACCTTTCACTAGAATGATTTGAGGAATATTTTTACAGATTTTCCAGCGTCACAGCCTATCCATCCAACTCACAACCACTTCTATCACAATACCAACCTATCCCTAAGAGTTACTCGTCAAACTCTAGCGAGATCAAGCTGAGGTTTCTTTTAGATGAACACAAGTATCCTAAAAGATAACCACCAGTGTACCACTACTGGATTTCCAAAACTTCAATTACAAAAATTGTTCTTTCAAAAAGAATTAAAGAAGACTAAGAAAATTGACTCAATCACAATGTAAGATCTCACACAAAAGTATTAGCCAATGAGTATTTGTGTGTTGTAACAATTTTTCTTTCAAGGTGTTTTTCTGTTTTCTGTGTTTATGAAAAAGTGTTATGATTGTTATTAAAAAATTGTGATTGATTCAATTTTTATATTTTCAGAAAAACATTATATAAATCAATTTCGTAATCGATTTTATTAAAGTTTGATACCAGCTTAATCGATTACCTAATCGATTATCGCGTGTCTTGTTTTTCTTGAATCTTGAAAATAGAAGAACTAATCGATTTCCTAATCGATCCTTTTAATGCACTTATCAGAAACTGATACTCAGTTGTATCAGAATCGATTGACTAATCGATTATACTTGTTTTGTTCAAACAACGAGATCAAAACAATCGATTACTCATTCGATTCATTTATTAACATAATCGATTTGGCAATGGGCTAAGTTCTCCCTGTAACTCAGACATTTTTCTTCAATCGATTCGTCAATTGACTTGGCTAGTCACAGTGACTAAGATGTTTTACTCCAATCGATTTGTCAATTGACTTGGCTAGTCACAGTGACTAAGATGTTTTACTCCAATCGATTTTCCAGTCGATTTGGCTTGTTAGAGTAGCTTAGCTGTTTAGTTGAAATCGATGTGCCAATCAATTATGCAATATGTTTCTGATAAATGATTAACCAGTTCATTCTTTCAATTGATTACCTAATCGATTGATGCAAAGCTTGCAACTTAAGAAACATCTATCAATCGATTATCTGATCGATTAGTGCATAGCTTGCAACTTAAGAAACATCTATCAATCGATTATCTAATTGATTAGTGCATAGCTTGCAACTTAAGAAACTTATTTCAATTGATTGTCCAATCGATTTCGTTGATCACAGAACACATGTCTGATGAAAAAGTATTTTCATAATCGATTTGTCAATCGATTGACTTAGTATGAGCTTGGTTCTGTGAATCACAAAATCGATTACTCAATTGATGTGCAAATCGATTGTCCAATTGATTTGTTTAAACACAGAACATAAGTTTTGATAAAACCTTTAAGTAATCGATTTCCCAATCGATTAACTTAGTGAAACCTTTATTCTGTGAGTCAGACAATCGATTGCTCAGTTGATTTATCAATTGATTTATTACTTGATTGATTAAAACTTATTTTATGATTTCATTGGCAAATTCTATATGAGAAATCATTATGATTAAGTCTACCTAATTGACACTATTAACACTAGACACTTTTATACATCAGTCTTCAAGCCTTGTAGTATATCATCCATCTTTGCTTGATTGCTTGAGTTCCAAGTTTTGTCCAAGTGTGTAGTGTTTGATTATTTGCCTGAAATGTTTCTCAATTCAAATCATTAGATCAATCAAATAATGCATACACATTGTATGTTTGGAAATTATATCAAAATCATGATCAAGGAGGCATATGTCTTACAACTTCCCCTATTTTGATTAAATGACAAACATACAATTTAACCTTGAGTTTATAACTTTATAATAATAACTATCATTTAAAATCTCCCCCTGAATTTTAGAATTCATGATTCATTTCAACAGCATAAGCACAAGCTATTCGTATTCATTCAAATTTGGTATCAGATTTTGATATCATAGCTTGCTATTAAAATCAGAGTATTAGAGCTTATTAAAATTTGGTATCAAAGTACACCTAACAGATTCAGCATAAGAGTACATAAGCAGTTTCAGAGCACAGCAGTACTTCATTTATTCAACTTTGATATCAAAGCATACCACATATAGCACATAAGTTCTTTTAATATCAGAGCATAATAATATCATTCAGTATCAGAACATTCAATTTAAACTCTTTTAAGTTTGGTATATCAAAGCGCAGTATCAGAGCATTATCAGTGCTTTCACTTACAAATTTGGTATGTATCAGAATACAATGCATAAGCACATGAATTTGGTATATCAGAATACATTATCAGATATTAATTTTGTATGTATCATAGCAGCATACCCACAATTAATCAAGTCAGAATCAGATATCAGAATTGTCAATCAAAGCAATAGCACAAGTTAAATTTGATACCAATCTCCCCCTTTTGTCATTGAATTCAAAAAGATATACAAGAGAGAATGATTAATCAAAAAGCTATCATAAGATATATACAAAAACATTACAAAGCAACAAAGAAAACAAAATCCTAATCAACTAATCTAGGGCTGCTTCTCATTATCACCAATGGGAGAGGTAGAGACTGCTGTATTAGCCTCAGCAAGTGTCTCCTCACCATGAGGTTCAGTACTTTCTAGGTTGGTAGGATTTAGTTCTTCAGTTGCTTGCTTACCAATGTCAACAATGTCTTCAAAAGATATTTTGAGACCCAAGTGTTCTTGGATGGCAGCAACATCTTGAACCACTGAGTTTAAAGTTGCTTGGAGTTTCCTACGAGAGGCTTCCACCCTAGCATTGTGAGCAGCCTGGGACTCCATCAGTTCCAGCAACTTAGCCAAAACCTCAGATTGGGTTTCAGCTGGCTCAGGTTGTTCAGCACTTGGTTGTGCCCTTGTCCAAATGCCATTGATCCATTTCAATTGCATTTGATTTACAATGGATTCACCAAAAATTAGAGTAGTTTTTATGGATTCTTCATTGACACAAAATACCTTGAAGTGTCTCAGAATTTTTGTGATTAGCTGAGGGTAGGGGAGCATCATCTTTCCTTGTGCTGATTCCACCATGTTCATCAACACAATCCATGCCCAGCTCATCTTGAGCTCCTTGTACAGGCCCCAAAGCAGAATAATGTCCAGCTTCTATACAACATCATGGTTTCCTGATCGAGGTACTAACATCCTTGTTAGCACATACATCAGCATACGATGTTGGACCTTCATCTGACCGATTGGAAGTGATATTTTTTCAACAAAGTCTTCAATCATCAGGTCTTGAATTATTGTGTGTCGATCTACTGATGCTTCCCAAGCATCATCAGTAGAATCAGGATCTGTCCTTCCATCAACAGCTTCTCCAAAGAATGGCAATCCTGAAAGCTTGGAGAATTCTTCAAATGTCATGGATATTTTCTTGCCCTTGACTTTAGTCTCGAATCCAGTATCAGTGAGTTTGAAGTTGGAGCAGAAGGCTCTAATCAGCCTTGGGTAGATTTCCAATGAACAGGAAAGGAAATTTACTAATCCATGAAATCTTAAATGGTTTTGGAAAGTAAAACCATTCGCATCAAAATAGGCAAAACCCAGAGTTCTTGCCTCTTGGATTTTCCTTTTTAGAAATGCAGAAGGAATAACTACATCCTCAATAGGTTTACCTTGAGGTTTCTTTGGCTGTGGGGAAGAAATAGGTTTCTTCTTCTTTTGTGATGGTTCCTTCATTGCATCACCCATCAGCTTCTCAGATTGAGGAATCTTCCTCTTTTTGATCTTTCCTTGATCAGTGGCAATGGCTTTGCCTTTGTCCTTTGCCATGATTTTATGAGTAGGAATGGATACCCGTTTAGCAGGAGGTGGAGGAGATGGTGTTCTGCCACTAGAGGTAGAAGAAGAGGGGGATTTATCACTAGTTTCCTTGACTCTGACCATTTGAGAGATTAATGAATTTTAAGATGTTTGAGAACTTTGAGAGATGTAAGACTCACAGAGAAAATGCTGAGAAGTGTGAGAAGTTTGAGAAGTTGGGGAAAAATGAGATGGGAAATCGATTTAGGGTTTTAAGTAATACTGTTCAGAATCGATTAGCTAATCGATGTTATTAAGTCTTCACACATGCCACGTCGATTGCCAAATCGATTGTAGTTACCGTTGCCTCCAACGGCTATAATTTTTTTTTGTAACAGTCATATTTCAAATCGATTCCCAAATCGATTTCATTTAGTAACTGTTTAATGACTAAATCGATGTCCAAATCAATTTCCATATCAGTTCAGGAAACTTCTCATATCAGCATCGACTTCTCATATTTTGATTGCAGGTTTTTAAAACTTGACATAATCGATTACCTAATCGATGCTCGAGTTGGAGTTTGGAAACATTTCTCACATATGTGGATGTCTGAAACAAATAATCGATTATGAAATCGATTCTTTAAAATGATTTTCCAAATCGTCCATCAATTTATCAATCGATTGGATTGATGTATACTCCAGCATTTTTGATATCTGAGATTACTCAATCGATTGTGAAATCGATTATCGTGTTTTCGATTTTGACAATTAAGACACTGTGTAGCATAAATCGATTATGCAATCGATTTTGTAATGTTGATTTTCTATTTTGTCACAGGATAATTGATGTCTCAATCGATGTTTCACAGGGATCATATTTCATTTTGATCCATAATACCAAGTTTCATTCTAATATAGAATAAACTTTCCTTGGGTAAGGCTTTGGTAAATATATCCGCTAATTGATCAGATGTATTAACATAATCAAGCATGATATTACCATTTTGGTATTGATCTCTAATGAAATGATGTCTAATCTCTATATGCTTTGTTCTAAAGTGCATAACAAGATTCTTTGTAATATTTATGGCACTAGTGTTGTCACACATGATTGGCACAGTTCCAAGATCAACACCAAAGTCAGAAAGGTGTTGTTTCATCCATAAAATTTGTGCACAACAACTTCCAACAACCACATATTCAGCCTCAGTTGTTGAAAGTGCAACACTATTTTGTTTCTTGCTATGCCAAGATACAAGTGAATTCCCTAATAGATGGCAAGTACCAGATGTACTTTTTCTATCTAATTTGCAACTAGCAAAATCAGAATCAGAATAGCCAATAAGAGTGCAAGTTGATCCCTTAGGATACCATAAGCCTAGATGTTTGGTTCCTAATAGATATCTGAATATTCTTTTGATTGCACTTAGATGGGATTCCTTAGGATTGGCTTGGTATCTTGCACATGTAACACCCCGTTTTTCAAAGCGAGGGTATATTTTTTTTAAAAAAGTAATTAACAACAAACAAAGAATTAAATCAGGAAATGCCTTTGGATAAATAATTGAGTCATTATAATTTACAAGCAGCGGAAAAGTTTCTCCAATTATAAATCCAAAACATTTACACAACAACAAATGGTACATGGAAACCATTCAAATAAGATGTCAAACTGACAATATTAGTATAAGTACAGTTTTCCAAACTAAAAATACACCAATCCAAAAAGAAGGACACCTAGTCCTATACATCATCCTAATCTGATCATCCTACCAAAAAGCTATACACCCTGAGTGATCTCCACGCGCCCCGTGAGATCCTCCTAACGTAACTGCAGTCAAGCGTTCCCATCTCCATTCCCGTTCGTAGGGTTGTATGAGGAAATTGCTGAGCTTTTCATACCAAGCTCTTGGAGCTTGTTTCAATCCATAAAGAGCTTTTGTTAGTTTATAAACATGGTTTGGAAAAGCAGGATTCTCAAATCCTGGAGTTTGACTAATATAAACCTCCTCTTGGATATCTCCATTTAGAAATGCACTATTTACATCCATTTGATACAATTTAAAATCCATGATACAAGCATAAGCAAGCAGAATCCTAATTGCTTCTAATCTGGCTACAGGAGCATAAGTCTCATCATAGTCAATACCTTCCTCCTGGTTGTAACCT
>NC_021165.2:33668391-33672367 GCF_000331145.2 Cicer arietinum
GTGAAAATGGGTTGAGAAATCGATTTAGGGATTTATATAGAACTGTTCAGAATTGATTTCTCAATCGATTTTATTTCACATTTGCGTACACACAATCGATTGTCCAATCGACTTTGTTACCGTTATTGGAGGAAAAATGAAAGTATTTCGTTACAACTACCTCCAACGGCTAGTTTTTCTCCAACAGTCGTATTGTAAATCGACTCCCAAATCGATTTCGTAATTGATCCTTCAATTGATAAATCGATTTCCTTATCAGTTTAGAAAACCTTCTCATAGCAGCAGCGATTTCCAAATCGATTATTCTGAATATATTGATCATACAGGGATTTCAATCGACTTCCAAATTGACTTATTTTGGCTCTAGGTTTTAGAATTTGATACAATCGATTACCAAATCGATGCTCGTGTTTGAGGTTGGAAAATTTCTCAAATCTTTGGATTTCGGAGAGAAGTAATCGATTATGCAATCGACTTTTTTAAAACAATTTTTCATATCCTTAATCGATTCATCAATCGATTGTATAGTTTGTCAAATCTATACTGGTTCAGCATTGATTCCTAACACAGATTTTCTTAATTTTGACACAGGATAGTCGATGTCTCAATCGATGTTTCACAGGGATCATATTTCATTTTGATCCATAATACCAAGTTTCATTCTAATATAGAAGAAACTTTCCTTGAGTAAGGCTTTGGTAAATATATCCGCTAATTGATCAGATGTATTAACATAATCAAGCATGATATTACCATTTTGGTATTGATCTCTAATGAAATGATGCTTCCTTTTTCCTTCCTTCCTTTTATACTATTTTCTTTTCCTTTTCCTTCCTTCTAGTTTTCCTTTCTTTTTCCCTCCAAACAAACATAAATAGATAATAAATATAACCTAACAAATATCTCAAAATATCTAGATATTTGTTAAATTACCGTTTCACCCGAAACGCATTGAATTATCCGTAAAGGATTCACCGCAGTTAATTTCAATTTATTTATCGACGAGAAATTTTAATTGGCACCAAAATATCTTTTTGATTATAAAACTCCAAAATATTATTAACTTTGGCTTAAAAGCCTCCGAGCCAAAATCCAAAATGCACCAAAAATACATAAATGGTACTTTAAAATTATGGGTCTTACAGCACACATGCAGACACTAAACATAGGTCTACTAGCTGTAAGATACAATAAAGATCCTATCATGCCTCTAAACATTGTCACATCTACAGGTTTTCCCTTTTCATCTCTATCTAAATGACAAACTTGACTCATGGGTGTATCAATGGATTTAAATTTATCAAAGCCAAACTTCTTTAATAGATCATTACAATATTTGGTTTGACTTAGGAAAATACCATTCTTGCTTTGATTGATTTGAAATCCAAGAAGTAAGTTAATTCTCCCATCATGGACATTTCAAATCTTCCTTTCATTGTATTTTCAAATTCTTTGCAAAGCTTACTGTTTGTGGATCCAAAAATTATGTCATCAACATAAATTTGGATAAGCAGAATGATTTTTCCCTTTTTCTTTATAAAGAGTGTTTTATCAACATTTCCTCTTAAAAAATTTTGCTGTATGAGGAAATTGTTGACCTTTTCATACCAAGCTCTTGGAGCTTGTTTCAATCCATAGAGGGCTTTTGTTAGTTTAAAAACGTGGTTTGGAAAATCAGGATCCTCAAATCTTGGAGTTTGACTAACAAAGACCTCCTCTTGGATGTCTCCATTTAGAAAAGCACTCTTCACATCCATTTGGTACAGTTTAAAGTCCATTATGCAAGCATAAGCAAGCAGAATCCTAATTGCTTCTAATCTGGCTACAGGAGCATAGGTTTCATCATAATCAATGCCCTCCTCCTGGTTGTAGCCTTTAGCAACTAGTCTAGCCTTATTCCTAGTTATTACCCCATTCTCATTCATCTTATTCCTAAACACCCATCTAGTTCCAATGACATGTTTGTCTTCTGGTTTAGGAAATAGGATCCACACTTTGTTTCTCTCAAATTGATTAAGCTCTTCTTGCATGGCAATTATCCAATCATTGTCCAAGAGAGCTTCCTTTATATTCTTAGGTTCTACTTGAGAAACAAATGTTGTAAAATTACATAATTGTCTAAGGGATTTTCTAGTAGCAACCCCTTTAGAAATTTCTCCTATGATGTTGTCAATAGGATGGTTTTTGTTGAATCTCCATTCCTTAGGTAAGTCATCTTCCCTAATAGGTTCTATGTACTCAATGTCAGTTGGAGGCACTGTTTCATTTGGTTCTTTTGGATCTGATTTTACACATTCATCAAGAGAATCATTAACTATAAGAGGGGTACTGTTCAAGTTTTTGGTAAACATTTCATCAAATTTTACATGAACAGATTCCTCTATAGTTTTGGTTCTCTTATTGTAGATCCTATAGGCCTTACTGAATTGGGAATATCCCAGAAAGATTCCCTCATCTTCCTTAGAGTCAAATTTCCCTAGATGCTCTTTTCCATTATTCAATACAAAACACTTGCATCCAAAGACTCTAAAATAGGCAATATTTGGTTTTCTACCCTTGTATAGTTCATAGGGTGTTTTTCTAAGGATAGGCCTAATGAGAACTCTATTCATCACATGAGCAGCTGTATTTATTGCATCAGCCCAAAAGTATTTAGGAAGCTTAGAGTCATTTATCATTGTTCTAGCAAGTTCTTCTAGAGCTCTATTCTTCCTTTCTACAACTCCATTCTATTGTGGAGTTCTTGGGGCTGAGTACATGTGGTGAATTCCATTTTCATCACAATAGTTATCAAAAGACTCATTTTGAAATTCTCCACCATGATCACTCTTAATGGAAACTATTTTCTGATTCTTCTCATTTTGAACTTGATTTGCAAATTTTTTGAAAATTGAGAAGGCATCACTTTTGTGAGACAAAAAATAAGTCCATGTATATCTAGAGTAATCATCAACTAATACATAACCATACAGATTTCCTCCAAAGCTTTTTACTTGAGATGGACCAAACAGATCCATATGAATTAATTGTAGAACTCTATCAGTTTGTACTAAGTCTATTGGGGGGAAGGAGGACTTAACTAATTTACTTGTCTCACAAGAGTCACATGATTTTTCTTTTGAAAATTTTTCTGTTTGGAAGACCTAGCACTAGTTGTTTACTAACAAGTCTGTTAAGATGATTAATATGTATGTGAGTTATTCTCTTATGCCACAACCAGTCTTCATCAGACTTAGATAATAAAATATATCATTTACAGGTAAGGAATCAAAATCAATCATGTATATATTGTTTATTCTTTCACCTACCAATTTCATGCTTTTATCTTCCTTATGCTCAAGTGTACAAGACTGAGATGTAAAACATACCTGGAATCCTTTATCACACAGCTGACTAATACTAAGCAAGTTGTTTTTCAAATCTTTGACATAGAGAACGTCCTTGATAATTGTTGTTGATTCACTTCCTATGTCTCCAACACCAAGTATTTTACCTTTATTGTTGTCACCGTATTTTACATATCACCATTTTTTTAATTGAGAGACAAGAATTTTGATTTGTCTCATGTCATGTGCTTGGAACATCCACTATCTAGGTACCATGAGTGCGTTTTGGATGTCAAGCACATCTGCAATACATAATTAAACTTTGGTTTTAGGTACCCAATTTAAATTGGGTCCTTGAGGGTTAGTTTCAATCATAGGTTTCTTTATTTTCCAAATTTGTTTCCATCCCTTATTAGCAAGTTTTTTCAGTTTACAATTAAATGACATATGTCCTTTTTTGCAACAGAAATTACATGAAAAAGCAGAGGATGAATTATGAGTTGGTTTAATGAAGATATCATGCATTTGCTTTTATTTAACAAATGTATGGTTCTGTTTAGCATTCTTGTTTTGTCTATAGCCAATTCCAGATTTTTCATTATGATTCCTTTGATTCCCAAGAAGAACATTTAGGTTGTTTTTACTACTAG
>NC_021165.2:33672530-33674841 GCF_000331145.2 Cicer arietinum
AAATCAATTGTTTAACTACCTTAACATGTTCAGCATGTAATTCATTGAAAGCATCATGCAATTCTTCATAAGATGGATTAGAGGTAGTACTTACTTCACTATCAGAATCTGAATCTGTGTTGGCCATTAGACACAAGTTTGCTTCTTCTTCTTCTGAAGATGCAGAGGATTCTTCATCATTATCATTCCAAGCTATGTATGCTCTTCTTGTTTTAGAAGGTGGTTGATCTTTGCCTTTAGCTTTTACCAACTTGTTTCTGTTTTGCAGTTGAAAGCATTCAGATTTTATGTGGCCTGTATTCCCACATTCATAGCAAGTTATCACTTTGCTATCATTTGTATCATTCATGCTGAAGCTTTTTATCTTTGGATTTGGTGGTTTTCTTGATTGATTTCCTTTCTTTTTCAGAAACTTCTTGAATTTTCTGACCAACATACCTATCTCAGACTCTTCATCAGATTCACTTTCTGAATCATTAGTATCTGGTTCAGATTTCACTTTGTGAGTTTGAGCCTTCAGTGAAAGTCCTTTTCTTTTCCTATTAGATTGTTCTGACTCATCTAATCTGTGCAATTCCATCTCATGCTCCCTGAGCTTTCCAAATAGTGTGGCAATAGTCATGTTTGCAAGGTCTTTTGATTCAGCAATGGCAGTGATCTTGGGTTGCCATTCTCTTGCCAAGCACCTCATTACTTTTCCTATTTGTTGCTCATTGTCCATAATTTTTCCTAGAGCATGTAGATTGTTGATGATGTGAGTGAACCTTGTCTGCAAGTCATTGATTGACTCATCCTTCTTCATGTTGAAAAGTTCATACTCATGCATTAGAGTATTTGTTCTGGCCCTTTTGACATATGTTGTGCCTTCATGAGTTTCTTGAAGTGTATCCCACATTTCCTTTGCAGTTTTGCAGTTTGACACCCTGAAAAATTCATCAGCACTCAAAGCAGAAGTTATTATGTTCTTGGCCTTTGCATTATAGCCAACTTTCTTTTTGTCATCATCAGACCAATCAGCTCTTGCTTTGATGATGATGGATGATCCCTTAGTGCCTGCAAGTTTAGGCACATAGGGACCATTTTCCACCGCCTCTAAGATGTCAAGCCCACATGCCTCTAGAAAGATGAGCATCCTCTCTTTCCAGTACATGTAGGCTAACCCATTAAAAGCAGGGGGTTTAGTTAAAGATGCCCATTCACCCAGAAATTCAATAGAAGTCATTTTCTTTTTGAGAACTAGTCTAAAAGATCATGCTCTTAATGCCAATTGTTGGTTATATGACTTCTATCCTTAGGAAATTTTATACAATATTATCAACAAGATTATCTAATTCTTTCCTAAGTGATGAATTAATATCAAAACCAACTTGTTTAATATTAATTCCTATTTTAACAGCAAAAGATTCAAACAGTTTATTCAAAGCGGAAGTTCACAATCACATGCAAGATCAATATGAAAAGTAAAGAGAGAGAGAGGAAATAGTGCACCAGGAGATTTTTATACTGGTTCGGCTATCACTTTGATAACCTACATCCAATCTTGAAATCTACAACAGATTTTAGCCTTTCACTAGAATGATTTGAGGAATATTTTTACAGACTTTCCAGTGTCACACCCTATCCATCCAACTCACAACCACTTCTATCACAATACCAACCTATCCCTAAGAGTTACTCGTCAAACTCTAGCGAGATCAAGCGGAGGTTTCTTTTAGATGAACACAAGCATCCTAAAAGATAACCACCAGTGTACCACTACTGGATTTCCAAAACTTCAATTACAGAAATTGTTCTTTCAAAAAGAATTAAAGAAGACTAAGAAAATTGACTCAATCACAATGTAAGAACTCACACAAAAGTATTAGCCAATGAGTATTTGTGTGTTGTAACAATTTTTCTTTCAAGGTGTTTTTCAGTTTTCTGTGTTTATGAAAAAGTGTTATGATTGTTATTAAAAAATTGTGATTGATTCAATTTATATATTTTCAGAAAAACATTATATAAATTGATTTCGTAATCGATTTTATTAAAGTTTGATACCAGCTTAATCGATTACCTAATCGATTATCGCGTGTCTTGTTTTTCTTGAATCTTGAAAATAGAAGAACTAATCGATTTCCTAATCGATCCTTTAATGCACTTATCAGAAACTGATACTCAGTTGTATCAGAATCGATTGACTAATCGATTATACTTGTTTAGTTCAAACAACGAGATCAAAACAATCGATTACTCATTCGATTCATTTATTAACATAATCGATTTGGCAATGGGCTAAATACTCCCTGTAACTTAGACATTTTACTCCAAT
>NC_021165.2:33675313-33679469 GCF_000331145.2 Cicer arietinum
TAGCTTAGCTGTTTAGTTGAAATCGATGTGCCAATCGATTATGCAATATGTTTCTGATAAATGATTAACCAGTTCATTCTTTCAATCGATTACCTAATCGATTGATGCAAAGCTTGCAACTTAAGAAACATCTCTCAATCGATTATCTAATCGATTAGTGCATATCTTGCAACTTAAGAAACATCTATCAATCGATTATCTAATCGATTAGTGCATAGCTTGCAACTTAAGAAACTTATTTCAATTGATTGTCCAATCGATTTCGTTGATCACAGAACACATGTCTGATGAAAAAGTATTTTCATAATCGATTGACTTAGTATGAGCTTGGTTCTGTGAATCACAAAATCGATTACTCAATTGTTGTCCAAATCGATTGTCCAATTGATTTGTTTAAACACAGAACACATGTTTTGATAAAACCTTTAAGTAATCGATTTCCCAATCGATTAACTTAGTGAAACCTTTATTCTGTGAGTCAGACAATCGATTGCTCAGTTGATTTATCAATTGATTTATTACTTGATTGATTAAAACTTATTTTATGATTTCATTGGAAAATACTATATGAGAAATCATTATGATTAAGTCTACCTAATTGACACTATTAACACTAGACACTTTTATACATCAGTCTTCAAGCCTTGTAGTATATCATCCATCTTTGCTTGATTGCTTGAGTTCCAAGTTTTGTCCAAGTGTGTAGTGTTTGATTATTTGTCTGAAATGTTTCTCAATTCAAATCATTAGATCAATCAAATAATGCATACACATTGATGTTTGGAAATTATATCAAAATCATGATCAAGGAGGCATATGTCTTACATATTTAGTGCATCATTGCAAATCCAATAAAATAAAGAAAAATGTATATTTTCAAATATTTCTTTTGGACCAAAATTCTAATAGAACAAGCATCAAGGATCCCTAAGACTTCATTAGTTCACTTCCAAAAAATTAACAAAAAAAAGTTAACGACACTTCAACACAAAATTCATTTTAATTATTACAAAATAAATTAACAACTCTATCATAAAATTATTTTTATTTTGTAAATCAACACAACATTCACACAATCCTCTCGTAAAAATCACAACTTTAACATTCCAAAATATAATTATAACGACAACTTTCAACCCATTTATTATATCTGGAAATATAATTTTTAACATAAATAAAGTTTCTAAAAATTTCTTCAACACACAAACTATCACAACATAAAATTTTAACCAAATAAAAATTGAGATTTTAGCCAATAACTACTTCTATTGATTAAAACACAATTTTATCTTTATAACGACTTTTACCGAATAAAAATTAATTTTTGACATAGATAAACATTTTCTCTAATTAAAATAGATTTTTATATCAATGTCATAAGAAAATCAAGATCACTGGTAAGAAAATAAATCGCATATCAAAATTTTACTTTTAAAACTATAGAACTTTCCTACACAATAATAATAATAATAATATCAAAACACCATTTTCAAAATTATCCATCATCACAAAGCCATTTACTAAAATCAGTATTTTTTACTAGTGACAACAATAACAATTTTACCATAAAAATCTATTTATTTTCTACAGAAGATCAAGAAAGGATTTTGTTCTACTAACAATGAAAAATGGTTAGACACAGTAAATATGATTGTAATTAAAGAGTTCTTACTTGAGGGGATGATTCACTAACTCCTTTTGAGGTTTTCTTTAATTTCTTCCTTTTTCTCTCCCAAACCTTTTCTTTTTCTTTCTTTCTTGCATATAGGTTGCTATGAGTATTCATATTGAGAATGAGAGACGTCGGTTTTTTTTCTTCTTCTATCACTAGAGTTAGGGAATTTAACCTAAGCCCATTAAGACCCTAAATATTCACTCCCAAATTAAAGTAATTTTGTTTTTAACGTCTTCTTTCTTTTCTAGTATTATTGTTATTATTATAAGTATTTTTTTTCAAATACTTAGCAAAATATTCAGTCAAATTAAATACATCATGTCATACACATATATATTTTTTGTAACACCCCGATTTTCAAAGCGAGGGTGTATTTTTTTTTTCAAAAGAAATTAAACTGAAACAGAGAAATAAACAAGAAAATGCCTTTGGATAAATAATGGAGTCATTATAATTTACAAGCAGCGGAAAAGTTTCTCCAAATATAAATCCAAAGCATTTACACAACAACAAATGGTACATGGGACCCATTCAAATAAGATGTCAAACTGACAATATTAGTATAAGTACAGTTTTCCAAATCAAAATACTCCAACCCAAAAAGTAGGACGTCTAGTCCCTATACATCAACCTAATCTGATCATCCTACCAAAAACTATACACCCTGAGTGATCTCCACGCGCCCCGTGAGATCCTCCTAACGTAGCTGCAGTCAAGCGTTCCCATCTCCATTCCCGTCCGTAGGGTACGAACCGGTAGGATCGTCCTGACTCTCATCTGAGGGCAAAGCCCAGATTTCCACAATAATTGTAAAGGGTCACCAACCGAAATTAACAGATAACACATAACATTTAAGTTTTAAATGCACAAAATAACCTTTCAACTAAGCATGCACCTTAAAAGGATTTTCCATATGCTAAAAGTTCATATAATGCTTGCCAATTAACAATGAACTCAAAATGAAGTTCTCAAACCATCAAGTAATACATAACTGACCAAAGCATTGATAAATCAATTGAGCAATCGATTATCTAACTCAAAATAAGGACTTTTGCTGAGCCAATCGATTGCCAAATCGATTTGGTCAGTTCTGCTGAGTTTCTGCATGACCAAATCGATTTCTAAGTCGATTTTGTCAGTTCTGATGAGTCCCTGGGTTGCCAAATCGATTTCCAAATCGATTTCGGCAGTTTTGCTGAGTTCCTGCCTCTCTGCCAATCGATTTCCAAATCGATTTCTTAAAAGATTTTGAAAGACATATTTATACAATCGATTGGCAAATCGATTAGGTCAAAATGGTGAACTTCCTGCAACTCATCCAATCGATTGGGAAATCGATTTCCCTGATCGTTTTTCCAAAAATTCATGCATTTACTCAAGTCATTCCTAATCAAGTTCACAACCTAACACTTAGCAATTCCTACACGATTACCACGGCAATTGGGATCTCGATAACCATCATACTTACACACAACAATCAACACATAACACTTAGCATTTTCAACGCAATTACCACAACGACTCAAATTCAAATCACTTAATCATAAAACTCAAATCAACCACGACTCGCGTGCCAAGCACCCTAATGCAATGCGTATATGCCAAAATGCATGGACTCGGAATTCCAAACCAAAACCCTCCTCGAAGGGCCGTAAATCATAATTGTACCGCCTATCGCAGGCCAAAGTACCAATTACCGAGGTGCCACCTATCACGGGTCAGCACGATTTACTAAAATGCGTAAATCATAAACGTACCACCTATCACGGGTCAGTACAGTTTACCGAGGTGTCACCTATCACGGGTCAACACGATTTACTAAAAGAAAAAGCGGGAATCGTAAACGTACCGCCTATCACAGACCAGTACTGTTTACCTAGGTGCCACCTATCACGGGTCAGCACAATTCACCAAAAACGTAAATCGTAAATGTACCACCTATCACGGGTCAGTACAGTTACCATGGTGTCACCTATCACGGGTCAACACGATTTACCAAAAAGTAAATCGTAAACGTACCACCTATCACGGGTCAGTACAGTTACCATGGTGTCACCTATCACGGGTCAACACGATTTACCAAAAAGTAAATCGTAAACGTACCACCTATCACGGGTCAGTACAGTTACCATGGTGTCACCTATCACGGGTCAACACGATTTACTAAAAGAAAAAGCGGGAATCGTAAACGTACCGCCTATCACAGACCAGTACTGTTTACCTAGGTGCCACCTATCACGGGTCAGCACAATCCACCAAAAATGTAAATCGTAAATGTACCACCTATCACGGGTCAGTACAGTTACCATGGTGTCACCTATCACGGGTCAACACGATTTACTAAAATATAAATCGCAAACGTACAACCTATCACGGGTCCGTACAGTTTACCAAGGTGTCACCTATCACGGGTCGACACAATTTACCAAATGAAATGCATGAGCATACACAGACTCCATTCACAGCAATCGTTAAGCAAAT
>NC_021165.2:33679847-33690912 GCF_000331145.2 Cicer arietinum
AAAAATATAATAATAATAATAATAATAATAATAATAATAATAATAATAATAATAACAACGACAACAACAAATAGACTCCTACAATTCAAAATATTGTGCCACCTCATTCAAATATTGCCACATAAAAAAAAATCTGATGTGGCACATCTAATCAACATTCTTCCTCTTTCTTATTGCAATTTATTTTTAGCAAAAATTTTATTACATTTTTTTCATATAATAATTTGTTGAACTATTCATGTGCCATAAGTTACAAATTACAATATAATAAATCTATTATATATATTAAAATAGACTCCGACAATTCAAAATATTATGCCACCTCATTCTAATATTACCACGTCAAAAAAAATTGATGTGGCACATCTAACAAACACTCTTCCTCTTTCTTATTGCAATTTATTTTTGTTGGAAATTATGGCCTCTATTTGTTAAAAAATATATGAGAAATGTCTTTACTAATTTTACAAGATTATTAATCAGATTAACAATGATCGGTTACAGAATTTATTCAGGAACAAAGATTCACAATTGCATGAATTATCAATATAAAAGTACAGATACAATGCTTATTCAAAAGATTAATCAAGACAGAAATTCACCAATACAAACATTCAAGAATAAGAATTCAAGCAATATCAAAATAAAGAGAAAGGATAAGAAAATCGTGCACCAAGATTTATACTGGTTCGGCTATCTGTTTGATAGCCTACATCCAGTCCTGAACTCTAAACCAGATTTCAGCCTTTCCAATAGAATCGACTTGAGTACGTTTTACAGATTTTCCAGCTCACACATGACCTATCTATCCAACTCACTCGCTTCTATGACAATGCCACCTTATCCCTAGAGTTACTTGCCAAACCCTCACGAGATCAAGATAAGACTTCTTCTTGATGAACACACGCACCAACAAAGATAGTCACCAGTTTACACTACTGGATTTCTAGAACTTTCTTTACAAATTGTTTTTACAGAAAAGATAAAAGAGGACAAATGATGATGACTCAATCACAATATGAATTTCACACAAAAAGGATTTGCCAAATGAGTATTTTGTGTGTGGTTACAATTATTTCTTTCAAAGTGTTTTTCCAGGTTTCTGTATTGTGAAAAACGTGTAATGAATAATTGTTTCAAGTGTAGTGTATTGGTTTTTTTTTTTAAATGTGATTGAATCAGCTTATATATATTTAGAAAAACATCAGGACAATCGATTTCTCAATCGATTTTATAAAGGTTTAAAACCAGCTTAATCGATTGCCCAATCGATTATCGCGTTTCTTGTTTTTCTTGAATCTTGAAAAATATAAGAATGAATCGATTTGCCAATCGATTCTTTTAATGCATAAATCAGAAAATGATACTAAGATTATATCAGAATCGATTGAGTAATCGATTATAGGTGTTTTGTTCAAAAAAAACGAGATCAAAACAATCGATTGCTCAGTCGACGCATAATCATAGTCATAATCGATTTGGCAGTGAGCTGAATTCTTCCTGTAACTCAAACATTTAGTTCAATCGATTTGTAAATCGATTTGGCTGATCACAGTGACTCAGACATTTTAATGCAATCGATTTGCCAATCGACTTGGCTGGTCACAGTGACTCCAATGTTTTAATCCAATCGATTTGCCAATCGACTTGACTCGTCACAGTGACTCCACTGTTCTAATCCAATCCATTTGCCAATCCATTTGGCTGGTCACAGTGACTCCACTGTTCTAATCCAGTCGATTTGGCTTGTTACAGTAGCTCAACTATTTTGGTTGAAATCAATGTGGCAAGCGATTATGCAACATGTTTCTGATAAATGATTAACCAGTTCATTCTTTCAATCGATTACCTAATCGATTGCCACAAAACTTGAAGTTTAAGAAACTTAATTCAATTGATTGTCCAATCGATTTGGTTGATCACATAACTCATTCCTGATGAGAAACTTTTTCACAATCGATTGATTCAGTAAGTGGTTGGTGTAACACCCCGTTTTTCAAAGCGAGGGTATATTTTTTTTTTTAAAAGAAATTAGACTGAAACAAAGAAATTAAACTGAAACAGAGAAATAAACAAGAAAATGTCTTTGGATAAATAATTGAGTCATTATGATTTACAAGCAGCGGAAAAGTCACTCCAATTATAAATCCAAACCATTTACACAACAACAAAAGGTACATGTAACCCATTGAAAATAACATGTCAAGCTGACAATATTAGTATAGGTACAGTCTTCCATTTTAAAATAAATACAATACAAAAGAAAGACATCTGATCCCTCTATGTCAACCTAATCTGATCATATTTCAACACAACTAAACACCCTGGGTAATCTCCACGCGCCCCGTGAGATCCTCCTAACGTAGCTGCAGTCAAGCGTTCCCATCTCCATTCCCGTCCGTAGGGTACGAATCGGTAGGATCGTCCTGACTCTCATCTGAGAGTTAACTTAAACGGTTTTCAAAACAAAATATTAAGTAACCGAGACATTAAGAGATTCCCCATTCTTAACGCCCAGTTTACTTAAACGGTTTTCAAAACAAAATATTAAGTAACCGAGACATTAAGAGATTCCCCATTCTTAACGCCCAGTTTACTTAAACGGTTTTCAAAACAAAATATTAAGTAACCGAGACATTAAGAGATTCCCCATTCTTAACGCCCAGTTTACTTAAACGGTTTTCAAAACAAAATATTAAGTAACCGAGACATTAAGAGATTCCCCATTCTTAACGCCCAGTTTACTTAAACGGTTTTCAAAACAAAATATTAAGTAACCGAGACATTAAGAGATTCCCCATTCTTAACGCCCAGTTTACTTAAACGGTTTTCAAAACAAAATATTAAGTAACCGAGACATTAAGAGATTCCCCATTCTTAACGCCCAGTTTACTTAAACGGTTTTCAAAACAAAATATTAAGTAACCGAGACATTAAGAGATTCCCCATTCTTAACGCCCAGTTTACTTAAACGGTTTTCAAAACAAAATATTAAGTAACCGAGACATTAAGAGATTCCCCCTCCTTAACGTCCAGTTAACTTAAACGGTTTTCAAAACAAAATATTAAGTAACCGAGACATTAAGAGATTCCCCCTCCTTAACGTCCAGTTAACTTAAACGGTTTTCAAAACAAAATATTAAGTAACCGAGACATTAAGAGATTCCCCATTCTTAACGCCCAGTTTACTTAAACGGTTTTCAAAACAAAATATTAAGTAACCGAGACATTAAGAGATTCCCCATTCTTAACGCCCAGTTTACTTAAACGGTTTTCAAAACAAAATATTAAGTAACCGAGACATTAAGAGATTCCCCATTCTTAACGCCCAGTTTACTTAAACGGTTTTCAAAACAAAATATTAAGTAACCGAGACATTAAGAGATTCCCCATTCTTAACGCCCAGTTTACTTAAACGGTTTTCAAAACAAAATATTAAGTAACCGAGACATTAAGAGATTCCCCATTCTTAACGCCCAGTTTACTTAAACGGTTTTCAAAACAAAATATTAAGTAACCGAGACATTAAGAGATTCCCCGTTCTTAACGCCCAGTTAACTTAAACGATTTTTCTTTAAAACAAAATATTAAGTAACCGAGGCATTAAGAGGTTCCCCCTCCTTAACGTCCAGTTAACTTAAACGGTTTTCAAAACAAAATATTAAGTAACCGAGACATTAAGAGATTCCCCCTCCTTAACGTCCAGTTAACTTAAACGGTTTTCAAAACAAAATATTAAGTAACCGAGACATTAAGAGATTCCCCATTCTTAACGCCCAGTTTACTTAAACGGTTTTCAAAACAAAATATTAAGTAACCGAGACATTAAGAGATTCCCCATTCTTAACGCCCAGTTTACTTAAACGGTTTTCAAAACAAAATATTAAGTAACCGAGACATTAAGAGATTCCCCATTCTTAACGCCCAGTTTACTTAAACGGTTTTCAAAACAAAATATTAAGTAACCGAGACATTAAGAGATTCCCCATTCTTAACGCCCAGTTAACTTAAACGATTTTTCTTTAAAACAAAATATTAAGTAACCGAGACATTAAGAGATTCCCCGTTCTTAACGCCCAGTTAACTTAAACGATTTTTCTTTAAAACAAAATATTAAGTAACCGAGGCATTAAGAGGTTCCCCCTCCTTAACGTCCAGTTAACTTAAACGGTTTTCAAAACAAAATGTTAAGTAACCGAGACATTAAGAGATTCCCCCTCCTTAACGTTCAGTTAACTTAAACGGTTTTCAAAACAAAATATTAAGTAACCGAGACATTAAGAGATTCCCCGTTCTTAACGCCCAGTTAACTTAAACGATTTTTCTTTAAAACAAAATATTAAGTAACCGAGACATTAAGAGATTCCCCATTCTTAACGCCCAGTTTACTTAAACGGTTTTCAAAACAAAATATTAAGTAACCGAGACATTAAGAGATTCCCCATTCTTAACGCCCAGTTTACTTAAACGGTTTTCAAAACAAAATGTTAAGTAACCGAGACATTAAGAGATTCCCCATTCTTAACGCCCAGTTAACTTAAACGATTTTTCTTTAAAACAAAATATTAAGTAACCGAGACATTAAGAGATTCCCCGTTCTTAACGCCCAGTTAACTTAAACGATTTTTCTTTAAAACAAAATATTAAGTAACCGAGACATTAAGAGATTCCCCGTTCTTAACGCCCAGTTAACTTAAACGATTTTTCTTTAAAACAAAATATTAAGTAACCGAGACATTAAGAGATTCCCCCTCCTTAACGTCCAGTTAACTTAAACGGTTTTCAAAACAAAATATTAAGTAACCGAGACATTAAGAGATTCCCCATTCTTAACGCCCAGTTTACTTAAACGGTTTTCAAAACAAAATATTAAGTAACCGAGACATTAAGAGATTCCCCATTCTTAACGCCCAGTTTACTTAAACGGTTTTCAAAACAAAATATTAAGTAACCGAGACATTAAGAGATTCCCCATTCTTAACGCCCAGTTAACTTAAACGATTTTTCTTTAAAACAAAATATTAAGTAACCGAGACATTAAGAGATTCCCCATTCTTAACGCCCAGTTAACTTAAACGATTTTTCTTTAAAACAAAATATTAAGTAACCGAGACATTAAGAGATTCCCCATTCTTAACGCCCAGTTAACTTAAACGATTTTTCTTTAAAACAAAATATTAAGTAACCGAGACATTAAGAGATTCCCCATTCTTAACGCCCAGTTAACTTAAACGATTTTTCTTTAAAACAAAATATTAAGTAACCGAGACATTAAGAGATTCCCCATTCTTAACGCCCAGTTTACTTAAACGGTTTTCAAAACAAAATATTAAGTAACCGAGACATTAAGAGATTCCCCATTCTTAACGCCCAGTTAACTTAAACGATTTTTCTTTAAAACAAAATATTAAGTAACCGAGACATTAAGAGATTCCCCATTCTTAACGCCCAGTTAACTTAAACGATTTTTCTTTAAAACAAAATATTAAGTAACCGAGACATTAAGAGATTCCCCATTCTTAACGCCCAGTTAACTTAAACGATTTTTCTTTAAAACAAAATATTAAGTAACCGAGACATTAAGAGATTCCCCATTCTTAACGCCCAGTTAACTTAAACGATTTTTCTTTAAAACAAAATATTAAGTAACCGAGACATTAAGAGATTCCCCCTCCTTAACGTCCAGTTAACTTAAACGGTTTTCAAAACAAAATATTAAGTAACCGAGACATTAAGAGATTCCCCCTCCTTAACGTCCAGTTAACTTAAACGGTTTTCAAAACAAAATATTAAGTAACCGAGACATTAAGAGATTCCCCCTCCTTAACGTCCAGTTAACTTAAACGGTTTTCAAAACAAAATATTAAGTAACCGAGACATTAAGAGATTCCCCATTCTTAACGCCCAGTTAACTTAAACGATTTTTCTTTAAAACAAAATATTAAGTAACCGAGACATTAAGAGATTCCCCCTTCTTAACGCCCAGTTAACTTAAACGATTTTTCTTTAAAACAAAATATTAAGTAACCGAGACATTAAGAGATTCCCCCTCCTTAACGTCCAGTTAACTTAAACGGTTTTCAAAACAAAATGTTAAGTAACCGAGACATTAAGAGATTCCCCCTCCTTAACGTCCAGTTAACTTAAACGGTTTTCAAAACAAAATGTTAAGTAACCGAGACATTAAGAGATTCCCCCTCCTTAACGTCCAGTTAACTTAAACGGTTTTCAAAACAAAATGTTAAGTAACCGAGACATTAAGAGATTCCCCATTCTTAACGCCCAGTTAACTTAAACAATTTTCCAAACAAAATAATAAGTAACCGAGACATTAAGAGATTCCCCATTCTTAACGCCCAATTAGCTTAAACGGTTTTCAAAACAAAATGTTAAGTAACCGAGACATTAAGAGATTCCCCATTCTTAACGCCCAATTAGCTTAAACGGTTTTCAAAACAAAATGTTAAGTAACCGAGACATTAAGAGATTCCCCATTCTTAACGCCCAATTAGCTTAAACGGTTTTCAAAACAAAATGTTAAGTAACCGAGACATTAAGAGATTCCCCCTCCTTAACGTCCAGTTAACTTAAACGGTTTTCAAAACAAAATATTAAGTAACCGAGACATTAAGAGATTCCCTCTCCTTAACGTCCAGTTAACTTAAACGGTTTTCAAAACAAAATGTTAAGTAACCGAGACATTAAGAGATTCCCTCTCCTTAACGTCCAGTTAACTTAAACGGTTTTCAAAACAAAATGTTAAGTAACCGAGACATTAAGAGATTCCCTCTCCTTAACGTCCAGTTAACTTAAACGGTTTTCAAAACAAAATGTTAAGTAACCGAGACATTAAGAGATTCCCCCTCCTTAACGTCCAGTTAACTTAAACGGTTTTCAAAACAAAATGTTAAGTAACCGAGACATTAAGAGATTCCCCCTCCTTAACGTCCAGTTAACTTAAACGGTTTTCAAAACAAAATGTTAAGTAACCGAGACATTAAGAGATTCCCCCTCCTTAACGTCCAGTTAACTTAAACGGTTTTCAAAACAAAATATTAAGTAACCGAGACATTAAGAGATTCCCCCTCCTTAACGTCCAGTTAACTTAAACGGTTTTCAAAACAAAATATTAAGTAACCGAGACATTAAGAGATTCCCCCTCCTTAACGTCCAGTTAACTTAAACGGTTTTCAAAACAAAATGTTAAGTAACCGAGACATTAAGAGATTCCCCCTCCTTAACGTCCAGTTAACTTAAACGGTTTTCAAAACAAAATATTAAGTAACCGAGACATTAAGAGATTCCCCCTCCTTAACGTCCAGTTAACTTAAACGGTTTTCAAAACAAAATATTAAGTAACCGAGACATTAAGAGATTCCCCCTCCTTAACGTCCAGTTAACTTAAACGGTTTTCAAAACAAAATATTAAGTAACCGAGACATTAAGAGATTCCCCCTCCTTAACGTCCAGTTAACTTAAACGGTTTTCAAAACAAAATATTAAGTAACCGAGACATTAAGAGATTCCCCCTCCTTAACGTCCAGTTAACTTAAACGGTTTTCAAAACAAAATATTAAGTAACCGAGACATTAAGAGATTCCCCCTCCTTAACGTCCAGTTAACTTAAACGGTTTTCAAAACAAAATATTAAGTAACCGAGACATTAAGAGATTCCCCCTCCTTAACGTCCAGTTAACTTAAACGGTTTTCAAAACAAAATATTAAGTAACCGAGACATTAAGAGATTCCCCATTCTTAACGCCCAGTTTACTTAAACGGTTTTCAAAACAAAATATTAAGTAACCGAGACATTAAGAGATTCCCCATTCTTAACGCCCAGTTTACTTAAACGGTTTTCAAAACAAAATATTAAGTAACCGAGACATTAAGAGATTCCCCATTCTTAACGCCCAGTTTACTTAAACGGTTTTCAAAACAAAATATTAAGTAACCGAGACATTAAGAGATTCCCCATTCTTAACGCCCAGTTTACTTAAACGGTTTTCAAAACAAAATATTAAGTAACCGAGACATTAAGAGATTCCCCATTCTTAACGCCCAGTTTACTTAAACGGTTTTCAAAACAAAATATTAAGTAACCGAGACATTAAGAGATTCCCCATTCTTAACGCCCAGTTTACTTAAACGGTTTTCAAAACAAAATATTAAGTAACCGAGACATTAAGAGATTCCCCCTCCTTAACGTCCAGTTAACTTAAACGGTTTTCAAAACAAAATATTAAGTAACCGAGACATTAAGAGATTCCCCCTCCTTAACGTCCAGTTAACTTAAACGGTTTTCAAAACAAAATGTTAAGTAACCGAGACATTAAGAGATTCCCCCTCCTTAACGTCCAGTTAACTTAAACGGTTTTCAAAACAAAATATTAAGTAACCGAGACATTAAGAGATTCCCCCTCCTTAACGTCCAGTTAACTTAAACGGTTTTCAAAACAAAATATTAAGTAACCGAGACATTAAGAGATTCCCCCTCCTTAACGTCCAGTTAACTTAAACGGTTTTCAAAACAAAATATTAAGTAACCGAGACATTAAGAGATTCCCCCTCCTTAACGTCCAGTTAACTTAAACGGTTTTCAAAACAAAATGTTAAGTAACCGAGACATTAAGAGATTCCCCATTCTTAACGCCCAGTTAACTTAAACGATTTTTCTTTAAAACAAAATATTAAGTAACCGAGGCATTAAGAGGTTCCCCCTCCTTAACGTCCAGTTAACTTAAACGGTTTTCAAAACAAAATATTAAGTAACCGAGACATTAAGAGATTCCCCATTCTTAACGCCCAGTTTACTTAAACGGTTTTTAAAACAAAATATTAAGTAACCGAGGCATTAAGAGGTTCCCCCTCCTTAACGTCCAGTTAACTTAAACGGTTTTCAAAACAAAATATTAAGTAACCGAGACATTAAGAGATTCCCCATTCTTAACGCCCAGTTAACTTAAACGATTTTTCTTTAAAACAAAATATTAAGTAACCGAGGCATTAAGAGGTTCCCCCTCCTTAACGTCCAGTTAACTTAAACGGTTTTCAAAACAAAATGTTAAGTAACCGAGACATTAAGAGATTCCCCATTCTTAACGCCCAGTTAACTTAAACGATTTTTCACGAACAAACGCACATTAAGTAAACGAGACATTAAGAGATTCCCCATTCTTAATACTCATTTAACTTAATGGTTTTCAAATTCCACACAAAACAAACTCAAACAAATTCTCACATCAAAACATATCAATTCATTTATTCACAAATCCAACCATACACATATCAAATTTCATTTACTCATAATCACACACAATGACATTCAAATTCATTTACCACGAAACATTCATCAATATAAACAAAACCTAACTCTAAGGTTTTACCCATAACGCCCTAGTTTCGTTTTTCCCCAAATCGATACATTTAACCCTAATAAATTCCTTCCCACACAACTACAGGTAAGTCCCTAATGCAAGCTAGAAGTTTGGAAGGAGCCCTTACCTCAACGTTAGCTTTAACGGACGTTTCCGGTACCGTGAGTAATTCCGGTAAAATCTCCGCTCGCAACTTCGCCTCCAAATAGGTCCCCTAGCACCGTAGCGTGGTAGTGAGCAACCTTCCCTTCTGACTCTTCGCGAAACGAAGCTTGGATCTTGAAGAAACGGAGAGGTTTGTGTTTGGATCTCAAAAACCGTTTTTCTTCGTTTTCGAAACAAAGGGGAAGAATGGAGTTGCAAAAACCTTGATCTAACTCTCCCCCAACCTTGGGTTACTAGTTTTGAAGAAAAGAAAGCGACGAAACTGAAAATGGGAGAAAGGAGGGAAAAGCTTCGCGGTCGAACAGAGGAAGGAGATGGAAAATTCTAATTTTCCTTCCTTTCTTTTTCTTTCCTTTCTTTTTCCTTTCTTCCTTTTTCCTTCCTTCCTTTATATACTATTTTCTTTTCCTTTTCCTTCCTTCTAGTTTTCCTTTCTTTTTCCCTCCAAGCAAACATATGAATATAAAATAAATATAACTTAACAAATATCTCAAAATCTAGATATTTATTAAATTACCGTTTCACCCGAAACGCCTTAAATTAACCGTAAAGTATTTTCCGCAGTTAAATTCAATTTATTTATCGACGAGAAATTCTAATTGGCATCGAAATATCTTTTTGATTAGAAAACTCCAAAATATTATTAACTTTGGCTTAAAAGCCTCCGAGCCAAAATCCAAAATATACCAAAAATACATAAAAGGGTACTTTAAAATTACGGGTCTTACATTACTCCCCCCCTAAAATTAGTTTCGTCCTCGAAACTATGCGTCGATAATTAGCTCTGGGATTGGATTAAACCCAGAACTCAGGTTTCACTAAAAGCCTTTAAGTAATCGATTTCCCAATCGATTTACTTAGTAAAAACTTTTGTTCTGAGTCAGACAATCGATTGCCCAACTGATTCATCAATTGACTTATCAGTTGATTGATTTACTTTCTTATTTTATTATTTCATTTTTACTTTGGCAAATACTTAAGTATGAAACCATAGTGATGAGTCTACTAAATAACTCCTATAACCACTAATCACACTATACGTATTTGCATCTTTCTCGAGCACATCCTCCAATTTTGGTTGTTTCCTTGAGTTCCAAGCTTTTGTTCCAAGTGTATAGTGTTTGCTTGTTTTTTCCTGAAATGTTAATCAGTTCAACCTGTTAGATTTATCAAATGATACATGTACATTGTATGTTTGTTAATTATGTCAAAATCATGATCTAGAGGACTTATGTCTAACAATCTCCCCCTTTTTGATTAAATGACAAACATACAATTTTAACTTGAGTTTAACATTTCAAAACTTAAAAAAAAATATAGTTACTGTTATTTAAAAAGCTCCCCCTGAATTTTGGAGTTCATGATTCCTTTAACAATATCAGTCATAGAATAATCAGAGCTTGTTAAAACCAATCAACAAAATTAATTATTAGAGTACCAAATCAGTTTCAGAGCAGCGACACAAAATTCATCAACTTAGAAGTGCAGTATCAGAGCTATATTGCTACACAAGATTTTATCAATTT
>NC_021165.2:33691293-33699562 GCF_000331145.2 Cicer arietinum
ATAAGTTACAAATTACAATATAATCAATATCAATTATTTGACACTCATTGCTCCTCAATTATTATTGATAACGGTTATTTCTCCATAAATCTATTATCTATTATCTATTATTTATTTTAAAATAGACTCCTACAATTCAAAATATTGTGCCACTTCATTCAAATATTGTCACAACTAACAAACACTATTACTCTTTCTTATTGCAATTTATTTTTAGCACAAATTTTATTACATTATTTTCATATAATATTTTGTGGAACTATCCATGTGTCATAAGTTACAAATTACAATATAATAAATATCAATTATTCGACACTCATTGGTCCTCAATTATTATTGATAACAGTTATTTCTCCATAAATATCTTCAAACTGAATATAACATTGTATCATTATAATTAATAATATATATTTAATAATTAAATTCATTCAATTGTTATAAGCAATGAACATGTTTTCTTTAACTATTTAAAAATAAAATTAAAAGGACTTCTAACAAAATAATGAGTTATCGTTGTCTCTTTTATTGACGATGAGTCATCGGGGTAGCTAGTCCCTTCTACTCATGTAGTCAACTACTTAAGGAACTATAACTGCAATCATTCAAATTCAAATATGGATAATTAAAGGTATCTTTAATGTGGTTCAGGAGTGCGAAGGCGGCGCTACAACTCCTACTCCTTACTTCAAGTTAAAAAACTCACTTAATTACACATCGACAATAATTTATTGATAATTTACAACTAGTTACAACAACAAGGAAATGACACTAGTATCAATATATAATCAATAATCCGATTGAAGAAATATAAAACTATTTCACTTTTAGATGCTCTTGACTACTCCAACTCTATACACCAATTCCCAACAATTAGAACACTTGAAACAGGAACAATTTAATATTTACATAATCATATACACATTCAAATAACTAATCCAAAATTTAGCACCCAGATTTTACGTTCATCTCGTAACTCAAATGATGATTCAAAAAATGAAACATATTCTCATAGAGGTCTAACTGCTCCAAAATGATCACGATTAAATTTTCTTTTGAGTTAACTATCACTTAAAACTTACAACAAATGGAAGCATATAGAGACTTTCCAAGTAGAAGATAAGATAAATAATTATTTACTAGAAAATATAGTACATTACCAAACCAAATTGAATCAGTAGTGCAAAAACCACTTTCAAGGTTACACATCATTCTAAAAATTAATTTCTAGACTTAAATTATTATTAAAAAAATATTACTAACCATTTAGCACCCAAAAATATTTAATTGAGAATTCCAAATTTTTCTTTAAATTATTTTTCAATAATTCAAGTCTAAATAAAAACAACTAAGATAAATCACATTTCTAAATACAATACAAATAAAATAAATCACTAATATTTTTAAAATCTATAAGATTTCTAAAAATTTATTCATATTTTAATCATCAAAAACACATTTTTAAATAGTTCATCACTGTAAAAATTATTATTTTCAACTTATATTTTGAAATAAAATTTAAACTGTATATATAGATAGATAGGAAATTTTACAATTAATTAACACTTGCAAAATAGTTCCAATTTATTTTCTTATTTTATCAAACTTACAAAAAAATAAAATTGTATATCTATATACATTAAAGTAGTACACATGACACAAAACATAAGACATATGATAATGATAATGAATTACACTAATTCATAAATCTACAAAATAGTAGCATCCTCTCACACTAACTACTTAGCATGCTTATAGATACATTCCTCAGTTTCTGTCAAGCCACAAAATTGGTCCAAAACATAACACACCATCAATTTTAAAAATTTTAGAGTTATGTTCTAATCCTAAAAATTGAGTCTCAAATAACAATTGCAATTTTCTAATTAATAAAATACATCTTAGTTTCTATACGCATACCAATCTACATGGGACACTCTACACATATCAATCTACATTATGCACTCTACACATATCAATCTACATGATGCACTCTACACATACCAATCTAATGCATACCATTTTTTTTTAGGTTAATTAATAAAAACATAATTCTACTTGTAAAATACATCAATTATAGGATCCAAAATTTAGATAACTTTTCAAAAAGATTTTCACTGGTGAGAAGATTTTTAAAAACTTTGTTTTTTTTTATCCTTCTTTTTACTTCTCTTTCTCAATTAGTATACATTTTATCATTAGTACTATTGTAAATCACTGAAGAGTTCTTAAACTCTAAAACTCTAACATCGAGTCAAACTCTAATGAGTTCATAATATCATAATAAAAAAAAAATCAATCATTTCAAATAAATATCCCAACAGCCTTAGGATTCAATATTTACACCAGCCCTCTAAATCAACATAACAACAACTCTTTTCAATTTCTAAAAAAACAAGACAGAGTAAAACATGCTAAAAATTTTAAGCTGTTTTAACATTAAATAAAATCAGTAGCATAAAATTATTATTATTTTATAAATCAACAAAAATTTAACTCAATTTAATTTCTTTAAAATAATTAAGAGTAACTCAAACAAAAGTTAATTTCATCATATAAAATAAGTAAACTTTAACTCCTTCAGAATGTCATTTTTTTAAAATTATAAGTTCTACCAACCTCTAATATTCAAGAATTACTATTGCTAATAATATGAATTTCATACTATCTAAATCATGACGAACATTCAAAATTGTTTTCAAAACCAATATCAAAACTCTACTCATCTAGACACAACCGTCAACACTTTCAAGAGATTTCAAGTTAACATTCACGATTTAAAATCGATTTTTTTTCTTAACACAAGCAAACATAAAATAAAAATAAGAATTTTTTTTTGTCAAAATTAAAACTTTAAACGTAAGAGACATATTTCCTATCTAACTCAAAGTTTAGAACGAAACATCTTTTTTTCTCTAAATTGAGTTTCAACAAAATAATAATAATTTGTACCTAGTAAAAGTCAATACTTAAATTTTTAAACATATAATTCATACGAAAATCAATGTTTCAATCAATTAGTTATTAGATCAAACACTTTAAACATATACATATCAAAACTAATTATTTTAAATTGATTAAGGGTAAAATATACAGTTGGTCAATCAAAATTATTATTTCCAACTATTCATATAAAACAAGAGTGCAAAAATCATAGTTAGGTAGGAAAGCAATAAGCAACAAGTAACTAACATAATCTTGTTAGCAATTAAAAGTAACTCAAATCTTAACAAATAATTTTATGGTTTATTTACTCACTTAAGTAGGAATTTAGGATCCATAACATAATCAGAGTAAGCAATTAATAAATAGTTAATTAGTACTCTCGAAAATATGTATAATAATACAAAATCATATAATCATTAACACAATCATATAACGAGAGAAAAAAACATGATAGTGGAAATAATTAATACACAAGAAAATATAATTGACACGACTGAAATTTGACTCACATTGAATCGAAACTCAACCCACTCGGCCTGATTGGATAGACCTGCTCTGATACCACTAATGTGACACCCTAAATCCCAAAATAATATATATAATAATTCATATCATATTTCTATAAAATTTGCAGCGGATAAATAATAATATGTTTCCAATGAGCTTAGACTCTACTTCACAATGTGGTACCATTCTAACTCTGAAGTACTTGGTTAGGAGGCTTGATACTATGCCACCATCCCGGTGGACGGACAATTCAAATTGGCCCTGTCCTCATAGATCCCCTCAACTCAACCCGAGACACATATACGTGACAGTCGAGGTAAACGTGTGTTGCGTGGTAGCTCCCGACATTTGGAGTGCTACCTCCAAGTCACCTAGGAATTCCCCACCCGAATACCTCCAAGGTCTAACAATCTTGCCTTAAGGCTCGACAGCAGACCGCCACGATCAGGCTCATTCAGTTGTACTTCCCATGAATCACTAGGCTTGTCAAGCCCTACCTATATGATGACAAAATAATCTCCACTTCACAAATTCACAATATTTATTTTCTCCCCTCGTTGGTATATGATACTCCATTAATACCGTCATCTCAGACACAAACTGAAATCACAATATCCTCATCACAATTTATAACATCACTATAATTAATCACACATCATCAACATCATCACATAAACTCATCACAAATTTACAAAATCACTATCATCAATCATACAGCAACACATATATTCATCACAAATTTATCACATCACCATTATTAATCATACATTATCATCATTACCTATAATTATCACAACACATCTATTTTTATTATAACATCATTTAAACTCATCTAATCAAACATATGCATAAAATTAATTCAACAACCAATATCACAATAATATCACACACCACACATTTAAAGAAATTAAATCAAATATCACAATAATATCAAATGCCCAACATTTAACGAAATTAAATCAAATATCACAATAATATTAAATACCACACATTCAAACAAATTAAATCAATCAACACCCTACAAATATTTCTATTCTATATTTTAATCTCACAATTTCCATATTTTCACATTAATTAATTTATCCCTCAAATGGCTACTGCCATACGTAGCGAGCCCCGGATGAATCGTTGGGAAATACGGTTTTCCCGTTCATTTCACAATATATTATACTCATGAATTCAAACGCTCTCTCACCCCTTACCTTATTTCGATGCTTTCACACACAAATAGGATACCACGAGCAAACATCCATTTTTCATTGACTCTTTGTCCATCAATCGATCTAACGCGACAGTTTATGGGTAAACGTTAAAAATAAAATATGAGAAGATACTCTAAAAACTAAATTCGAAATTCGGTCGAGGAAAATTACCATAAATTAGAAATCCAATCAGTGGATAATATAGTCACTTTTCACATGGTCGTTTTGGCGTTGGTTTCACTCAAATCGGACTTGCGGTGAAGGAGAACGGTGCAAAATGACAAATTCTACAAATGGAGAAGTCGGGTATTTTAGAGAGAAATTGGGGTTGTTAAAATTCTGAAAAATTATGTTTAATGGACTAGTTAAATGAATGAAATAACATACTCAAATTTGGGAGAAAATGGAGAAAATTTTCTGGACAGTTATCGAGCAGCGGTGCCAAACGATAGATTGTTGTTGTGTTTCTACTTTGGTTTCAAAGCTGCCCTTTCAATTCCCGTTTTTTTTTTTGTTGTTGTTTTATTTTATTAACAATTAGGGTTAACACATGGTTAAAACTCATTGGTCCCTTTATAATAATTAATAAAACTAATGTTTTAACATTTTTTTAACATAATTTAATTACTAAATATTGCTAATATTTTATAAAATATAGTAATAAATCATTTAAAATATATTAATAATCAAAACCTTCATATTCAAAATAATCACCCTAATGATACTTTTTTTTTTGTAATACTCACATTAAAATACTATCATAATTAGAGAATATTCAAAATTATAAAATAAATAAGTATAACATCAACACTTTATATTAAATACTAAATCATACTAAATATATATATATAATCACAATATCATAATAAGTATATAAAAATAAAGAAAATCAAACACAATATTACCACTATCTCAAGATAATTATTTATAAAGTAAATAATTAAAATAAAATATATTTAGAATTAAATAAATATAATTAAGTACACATTTAATATTAGTCAAATGCATAAAAAAATGATATATTAATTGGGTGTGCGTATATACACGTAAAATCGTATAAAATCTTTTTCTTTAAAATATATATTACACTAAATACTATTATTTTTTAAAAAAATATATCAAATAATAAAAGATAATATTTATTATTTATATCACTCATGTAATCTAGTATATATAAAACTAGCACACCATAAAATCACCTATATAACGGAAATTAATCACAAAGTTTCTTAACATATATTTTATAATAATTTTAACATCAAATTAATTATTTAAAATCCTATTTAATTAATAAAATAGTTTATCATAAAATTCAGGGTCTTACATTAGTCATTCAGAAAAATGGTTAGACACAGTAAATATGATTGTAATTAAAGAGTTCTTACTTGAGGGGATGATTCACTAACTCCTTTTGAAGTTTCTTTAATTTCTTCCTTTTTCTCTCCCAAACCTTTTCTTTTTCTTTCTTTCTTGCATATAGGTTGCTATGAGTATTCATATTGAGAATGGGAGACGTCGGTTTTTTTTCTTCTTCTATCACTAGAGTCAGGGAATTTAACCTAAGCCCATTAAGACCCTAAATATTCACTCTTAAATTAAAGTAATTTTGTTTTTAACGTCTTCTTTCTTTTCTAGTATTATTGTTATTATTATAAGTATTTTTTGTTTCAAATACTTAGCAAAATATTCAGTCAAATAAAATACATCATGTCATACACATATATATTTTTCAAAAATATATATTGAATAAAAAATATAATTATTATAATAATAATAATAATAATAATAATAATAATAATAATAATAACAACAACAACAAATAGACTCCTACAATTCAAAATATTGTGTCACCTCATTCAAATACTGCAACATAAAAAAAATTTGATGCGGCACATCTAATAAACACTCTTCCTCTTTCTTATTGCAATATATTTTTAGTAAAAATTTTATTACATTTTTTTCATATAATATTTTGTTGAACTACTCATTTGCCATAAGTTACAAATTACAATATAATAAATTTATTATATATATTAAAATAGACTCCGACAATTTAAAATATTACGACACCTCATTCTAATATTACCACGTCAAAAAAAAAAATTGATGTGGCACATCTAACAAACACTCTTCCTCTTTCTTATTGCAATTTATTTTTAGCACAAACTTTATTACATTATTTTCATATAATATTTTGTGGAACTATTCATGTGCCATAAGTTACAAATTACAATATAATCAATATCAATTATTTGACACTCATTGCTCCTCAATTATTATTGATAACGGTTATTTCTCCATAAATCTATTATCTATTATCTATTATTTATTTTAAAATAGACTCCTACAATTCAAAATATTGTGCCACCTCATTCAAATATTGCCACATCTAACAAACACTCTTACTCTTTCTTATTGCAATTTATTTTTAGCACAAACTTTATTACATTATTTTCATATAATATTTTGTGGAACTATTCATGTGTCGTATGTTACAAATTACAATATAATAAATATCAATTATTCGACACTCATTGGTCCTCAATTATTATTGATAACGGTTATTTATCCATAAATATCTTCAAACTGAATATAACATTGTATCATTACTGGAAAAAAAAATATATTAATGAAATCTATAATATCTATCACATGTCACTTATTAGATAACTAAAATTAATATTTAAATCAAATAGCGAAATATAATTTAGAATTAGGCCGACAATTTGTTTTTCTATTTTTTCTTATTAGACCAGTACTGATGTGGACTTAGAGAAAAATTTATATATTTTCTGAAATATTGATATTATTAAAATAACAAATTTAAAACAAACAAAATGAACTCATAATTAGCAAATTTAAAATAACAAATACTAATATTCATAAAAAAATAATAAAAAATAAAAATGTGAATAAATAATAATATATATATATATAAATAGGTTGGTCTATCACGTCTAATAGATTTTTTTTTGTAAGTCTGAGTCTGATCTATTTAAATTAATAGGCTTTTAAAAAAGACTGAATATAACCTTTTTATTAAACAAGTCAGGGCATAAATATGTCAGACCATAGGCCATGACCGTCATCAAAACAACCATCATCAATATTTACCTTTGTGTAGCATAAAGATTTTTTGTTCTATTTAAGATAAATTTGTTTACCCATACCCCTTAATTATACCTATACCCCCAAATCAGGAATGAAATGACGTTTTTACCGTAGTTTAAATAATAAAACTTCAAAAAAATTACCATTTTTTATTTCATGTTTTCCGGAACTCAAAATTGAGTTTTTTTTCTAAACTTCTGGAGAACTTGAATACAAGTTTTCCGGTACAAAGATATACTCCGGAAAACTTGTTTGAAGTTCTCCGTTACAGAAGCCTCTCCTGGAAAACATTTTTTTGAAGTTCTCCGGTATAGAAGCCTCTTCCGGAAAACATTTTTTGAAGTTCTCTGGCACAAAACACTATTCGGGAAAAACTTTTTTGAATTTCTCTGGTACCGAGGCTTGTTTTGGAAAACTTGAGGCTTAATATTTCCGACAACGACGACGATTTATGGTGTATTAATTATTAATTGTTTTGTATTAATTATTAATTATTACGGTGTATT